>NC_056626.2:78077360-78381860 GCF_002870075.4 Lactuca sativa | reverse complement strand
TGGAAATGCTCTTTTAAGGGTAAAGTTTCCAACTTTACCTGCTAATAATCCTTCTTAATGGGTTAGCTAAAACCCTAGTTCCTGGACATAGATCTTTGTCCAAAAGCCTTATTACTCCAACCCAAAGCATGAAAATCGAGATCTAGGTCCTAGACACCAAATGAACACCTAAAGTCTTAGATTTTACTTCCATGCATGGCCTTTTGGGGCTTAAAAGGCCATAATAACGTCATTAAGCTTGCATGGGGCTTCCAAGGTCATAAAGTTTGCACCTTTATGCCATCAAACCCCTTCTAGATTCCAGATCAAAAAGGTAAGCCACTTGGAACGTCCGTGCCCCAAAGATCAAGATTCTTGAACCAAAATCCTCATAAAATGGAACTAAGGAGATCTAACGAAGTAATAGAAAAGTTAGAGACTTGATTACCAGAAAATGATGAGGATGGAAGGAAGTCTCTGGATCTACTATCTTCTCCTAGAACCTTCTAGCTCCTTCTTATTCTTCAAGTTTCAAGAACACAAAAAATTACTCAAGAATGGCTCACACACTCACAAAATGCTCTACATTTTCATGGATTAGGGTTAGGACTTAGAGGCTGGAAATGAGGCTATAAGGTGGGGATTAAGATGCTTAAATATGGTGCAAAACCCCGTAATTATGGTTTCACTCTGGCAGACCTACTCACCGAGTTGAGGGCTCTCAACTCATCGAGTAGATTGCTTAAAACTCCATGTGCAATCTCGTGTCTAATCTACGAGTCTGGGGCTCCCAACTTGTCGAGTAGCTCTACAAAAATAAATAAATTATGATCAAATGCGTACCAAGAATCAGGCGTTACAATTCTCCCCCACTTGACTTAGACTTTGTCCTCGAAGTCTACCGTATCTAGAAACAACTCTGGGTAATGCTCCCGTATATCCTCCTCTGGCTCCCAAGTCCACTCTAAACCCATGTGGTGCTGCCACTGCACCTTCACTAGCTCAACCCTCTTATTCCTCAGCTAAGACGTTTTTCTTATCAAGAATAGCTACTCGTATCTTGATGTAATTTAGGCTATCATCAACCTAATTGTCCTCTAGAGGCACAACCGCTGAGTCATCCACTAAGCACTTCCGTAGCTGGGAAATGTGGAAAGTGATGTGGATCTGGCTGAGCTCCGCTGGAAGATCCAATCGGTACACCACCTTGCCCACCCGGGCTATAACCCTGAAAGGGCCGATATACCTAGGTCCCATCTTTCCCCGCTTCCGGAACCGGATGACACCTTTCCAAGGTGACACCTTCAGGAGGACCATATCGCCCACCTGGAACTCAAAGTCTGAACGTCGCTTGTCAGCATAGCTCTTCTGCCAACTCTGAGCACTTTGGAGCATGCTCTGGTCCTACTGGATCTCCTCCGTAGTCTTGAATACTACCTCAGTACTCCCATGACTCTTTGACCGACCTCACCCCAACAGATTGGGGTCCTACACTTCCTCTCATAGAGCATCTCAAAGGGAGGTCGGTATATGCTGGCGTAGTAGCTGTTGTTATACGAAAATTCCGCTAAAGGAAGATACGTATCCCAACTGCCACCGAAATCCAAAACACATGCACATAGCATATCCTCGAGAGTCTGAATCATCCTCTTGCTCTGTCTGTCCATCTAAGGGTGGAAAGCGGTGTTGAAGTGGAGACGAGTACCCATCTCGTCGTGAAACCGCTTCCAAAATCTGGAAGTGAAACGGACATCTCGGTCTGACACTACCGAGATAGGCACTCCATGTTGTGCCACTATCTCACGCACGAAAATCTCGACCGATATGCTCTCCTGGATCGGGATAAAATGAGCACTCTTGGTTAACCGATCCACAATGACCCATATCAAATCAACTCCACGTGCGGTCTTGTGAAGCTTAGTGATGAAGTGCATAGTGATATCTTCCCACTTCCACATGGAAATGTCTAACGGCTGCATCTTGCCATGGGGCCTTTGGTGCTCTACCTTGACCTTCCTATAAGTCAAGCATCTCTCAACGTACCAGGCTACATCCCGCTTCATGCAGGGCCACCAGTAATCAGTACGAAGATCTTTGTACATCTTCGTCGCCCTGGGACGGATGGAGAACCTGGACTTGTGGGCCTCATCCATCAGAATCTATCGTACTCCCCCCCAGTATGGATCCCGCACCCTCCCATGCAGGGTCAGCAACCCACAACTGTCATAATCAAAGGAGGCCACATGGTCTATGATTCGGTAGCACTTTCGACGCTCCTCCTTCAGGCCTTCAACTTGCGCCTCTCTGATCTGCTCCAGCAATGGAGTAATCACTGTCATCCTCGGACATATGTCTCGAATCGGTGCTGCTACCGCCTTGTGACTCAGGGCATTGGCCACCACATTGGCCTTGCCCACGTGGTAAAGGATCTCACAGTCGTAATCCTTCACCACATCTAACCACCGACGCTGCCTCATGTTCAGATTTCCCATGAGGTACCTCAAACTCTTGTGGTCTGTGTAAATGGTAGAACGGACCCCATAGAGGTAATGCCGCCAAATCTTGAGGGCGGAAACCACAGCCCCCAGCTCTAAATCGTGCGTCGGATAGTTAGCCTCGTGAGGCTTCAACTGCCTCAAAGCGTAAGTTATCACGTGACCCCGCTGCATCAATACCGCTCCCATGCCTGTGATCGAAGCGTCACAGTAAACCACGAAGTCATTAACTCCCTCTGGCAAAGTCAAAATCGCTGCATTGCATAACCATTGTCTGAGGGTCTCAAAGGCTAACTGCTGCTCAAGACCCCAATGGAATGTCACCGACTTCTTGGTCATTCGGGTCAAAGGAACAACTATCTTGGAGAAATCCTGAATAAATCTCCAGTAATAACCTACTAGACCCATGAAACTCCAAATATCAGTTAGAGACCTCGGAATCTCCCACTGCATCACGACCTTAATCTTGGCTGGATCGACCAGAATACCTTTCTGGTTGACAAGGTGGCCAAGAAATTGCACCGCACGCAACCAAAACTCACACTTGGAGAACTTTGCAAAAAGTCTCTTCCTCCTCAGTGTCTCCAGCACCTCCCTCAGGTGCTCCTCATGCTACTCCTGGGTCTCGGAATAGATCAAGATATCATCGATGAAGACTATCACAGACCGATCCAGCATCGTTCTGCACACGCGGTTCATGAGATCCATGAATGCTGCTGGACCATTGGTGAGCCCAAAAGGCATCACTACAAACTCATAGTGACCATAGCGAGTCCTAAAAGCTGTCTTCTACACATCCTCATCTCTGAATCGCATCTGGTGATAACCCGATCGCAGATCAATCATGGAGAACCAAGATGTGCCCTGTAGTTGGTCAAACAAATCATCAATCCTTGGGCGGGGATAACGGTTCTTCACCGTTACCTTATTCAGCTCCCGATAGCCTGTGCACATGTGATGTGACCCGTCCTTTTTCTTCACAAGCAGGATCGAGGCTCCCCATGGCGAACTGCTCGGCCTAATAAATCCCTTCTCTAGTAGCTCCTACGGATGCATAGACAATTCCTGCATCTCGGGAAGAACCAACCGATATGGTGCCTTGGCTATCGGAGCCGCACCAGGGATTAGGTCAATCTTAAACTCAACCTGTCTCTCCAGAGGTATCCCAAGTAAATCCTCTGGGGATATATCTGGGTACTCTCACACTACCGGTACATCATCGACTATCGCCTTACCTTTATCCCAAGTATACATGACATAGGCGACATAACCCGTGCAACCCTGCTGAAGGTAGCGTCTCGCTCTCGCTGATGAGCATAGAGTCAATCCACCCTGCGGCCTCTCGTCCTGAATCACTATCCCCCCCCCCCACTAGGAGTCTGAACCCTCATTTGCTGTTGCTCACAGTCGATCACTGCCCCATTGGGGCTCATCCAATCCATGCCAACTATAACCTTATTCCCTCGTAAGGGAATAGGTACTAGATCCACATAAAATTGCTCATCAAATAACTGTTGTGTACATCCTCGGTGAAGTCTCGCAACCCTGAAGGTCCTATCGTCTGCTATCTCTACATCAAGTGGGCAATCCAACTCCCCAGTAGCCCTTGTGAATCGCTTGTTGAGCGTGAGTGACACAAAAGATCAGGTGGCACCCAAATCAAATAGTACTAAAGCTTATATACCATTCACTAAGAACGATCCTATAACAAAACAAATAAACATAAGCAATTATTAGTATAAATAAAGAGATAAGGAGAAGATACATACCCATCACCACATCGGGAGTTGCTTGTGCCTCCTCTGCTGTCAAATGGAAGGCCCTGCACTTCGCCACAGGCACCTTACCCCGGCCCTGACGGCCGTCTGTAAACCTCAATGTAGCAGGAGCGGGTGCTGCCACCTACCCTGCTGCTGCTAAACTCGAGCAGTGGGACCGCTTGTGTCCCCTCTGATTACACTGGAAGCAAACCAGGTCTGATATTGTCGTGGTGGTGGTAGTAGTCGTACAATCCCTACTCAAATGTCCAGTTTGGTCGCACTTGAAGCGGCCTGAACTACCTTCCCTGTATATCCCATCATGTGTCCTACCACAGTGGTCACAATGTCCTCGGCCCTGCTGGCCCTTCCCTCGAGTATCTACCTTGGGCTTCTTGTCCGCACTCCCTGACTGAACCCCCTCTGGTTTCCTCTTCCTTCCCATATCTAAATCCTGATGGGTACTGAGCTTTCTAACACCCCTAAGTGTACATGCAACCCTAGAAAACATTGGATCTATGTTTGTCTAAAATAGATGCAAAATATGATTTCCAAGGTTCATAATCGTATCTAGCATACATGGGGAACTTTTAATCTAAAAGATGGCCAGAATTACATACCTTGTAGTTGATTTGATTCCTTGAAAACCTTGAGAGCCTAGCACCCCAAGTGTGATGCCTCAAATGCTTCACACAACACCAAATGCTTTGGAATAACTTTAGAGTATGTATAACACTTGTAAAAATCGACTTGCCCTCTCTTGTTCTTAGTGTACCAAATTTTGGTGAGTATCATACTCCTTATATAGTGTGTCACATCTAGGGTTACACCATGTAAACCCTAATGTGACATGACTCTTCATTTCTATGACCCATGGGTTTGTAACTCCCATGGAGCATCCATGGAGCATCCTATGGGTTTACCCCAACTTGATAATCCATGGAGCCTTTTAGCCCACTATACAAGTTATGGATGATTTACATAATCAACCCATATATTTAATTAGTCCTCTTTGATCACTTAATTAATTCCAAATTAATTTTTGATCAATACTAATTAAATAATACTAATAATATATTAGAACTTATAATATATTAATAAACCACAAGTGTTATTTCTCTCATTTAGTCTATCCAAATGCACGATGCCATGCAACCCAAATGGACCATGTCGGGTCGGGTCAAGTACATACCAAATACAGTTATGGACTTAGACACCTTATCCAACAAATCCAACTCCCTCTATCGAGCCTTAGCAATCATGTCCTCCAGCGTCTTGCAGCTGGAGCGACTTACAAACTGGCAGATATCACTCCGCAACATCTCATGATATTGGGCCTTTTTCATCTTTGTGTCCGCCACATATTGCGGAACAATAAGGGCCCTCTCCCTAAACATAGCGATGATCCCCGTCACCGTCTCAGTCATCTGCTAGAGATCATGGAACTCCCTAGAAAGCTGCTACACCTCTATCACAGGTGAAAAATCGGCCCTGAACCAGGCCGAAAAGTCACTCCAAGTCATAGCATCAAGAGCTGCATCATCACCAATGGCATGTCCGGCTGCCTCCCACCAGTCACATACCCTGTCCTTCAAAAGACAGGATGCAAGCCGAACCTTTTCGCCCTTGGGACATCTACTGGTGCGGAATGTGTTGGCGACATCAACCAACCATCTAGTGCTCGCGATGGGGTCCTGAGCCCCATGGTAATCGGGAGCTCCACAAGCTCTGAACTCCCTAAATGTCAGTGTGCGTGACTCTATCATGGCTGCCACCTCGGTGTGGAAAGCACTCAATCTCTCATCCATAAGCTCCAAAATACCCTCCTTGATCGTGCCGAAGATCACAGGAGTCTGATCCATAATATTGTGCGTGATCTCAGAGGAGATGAGCTCCCTCATCTGGTCATCTAACTGCCCGGCTCCAGAGCCTGATACCAATCCTTCACCAGCGCCTGAACTATCAATTGGTCTAGTGTGTAATACCACCATTCTGTAAACACATCATAACAAACATCAGAATACTTATCATATCTTGAGGGATCACATACACTACAAGTTCCCTGGATTCATCTCAGTCTTCCTTGATTCGAGTACGGATCCTCTACTTTCAGTAGTACGAGCCTATACTACCTTCCACATCTATCCGTACTCTCTTCAAGAACTGCCTTGACTCCACCAAGTCCCTTCTACTACTACTGCTTCACGTGCTAATCTCATCCTAGGCTTGCCCTAGGGTAATCACCGACCCACTCTCCGTCATCGGTTGCATAAGAAGTCCCTGCTATCTCTCCCTAACTAGCTTGCAAATACTATTACATATTACTAAGACTAGATAATTCTTCGAATGAGAGGTCCTACCCTACAACAGTTGGACTCAAAAAAGAGCTACGCAATAGAGCTAGACCTAAACTTCTAAAATTATTTAGTCCTCATAATATGTAACTTAACATATTCGTTTACTAGTTAGTTAAAGATAACTAGAACTCCTAAAAGCACAAATCAAGCTTCATTAGAGCATCGAATAAACATAATCAAGCATATCTCATTCAGGCCATCACTGACTAATATGTACTAGCATGCAGTTCATAAAGTTGAGATACATATAACAAGCATATAAGGCATTCTTCCTAGATCCTTAGCCCTAATCTACTATGCAGTTCTCATAAAGCTAATATATAGATAACAAGCATATACGACATCCTTCGTAGATCCCTAGTCCTAATCTAGCATGCAGTTCTCATAACATATCATAACATAAACTTATATGGGTAATTTGGGAGTGCTTACTTGATCTCGGTTGATTGAATGCACCACGCCCCTTTTCTCTTTTCAAAGTCCCTTTCTCTCTTTAAAGTTCTTTTGATAAAAATGATTTTCTTTTGAAAATTTTCATACCAATTCCTTAGTTTGAGTTCAGACACACCCGAGGGTGTGCCTGAATCCCTCAAACCAAGGCTACGATACCAACTTGAAACATCCCAAAATTACGGTCAAAAAATTTCATTTTTAATTATTCATAAAACCATAAATACCATCCATCATCTCATAAAAACATAAGTAATGTATCACAAAATCATCGTAACAATATAGTGTATCAAAACCATGTGTTAAAATATCAAAGTCTAAAACATCCTAGGCTGAACGAATGGTGTGTGCACTGCAATCATCCCAAGCTCTTCCCTTGGCGACCGGAAGTACCAGAAACCAAAACTGAGAACTGTAAACACGAAGCTTAGTGAGTCTCCCCAAACTACCACATACCATACACGTAACATATAACATGCAACTAGGACATATGGCTCTCACCCACACTCAAGGAGATACGAGCCCCCGCCCATACTCGGCTAACTATGACATACAGGTCTCGCCCACACTCAACTATCTCAGAGATACTGGCCTCGCCCACACTCTGCTAACTAAGAGATACGGGCCTCACCCACACTCAGTTGGCTATGAGGTACGGGTCTCTCCCATGCTCTGTTATCCAGGAGATACGGGCCCCCGCCCACACCCCGCTAACTAAACATACATACAAGTATCACACAGAAAAAAAAAGTATAACTATAATCTACCAATTCAATAACATACTCAAATAATACTAATATACGAGCCCAGCCCACACTTAGCTACTAATCATAACAAGTCTAAGTTACGGGCCCAACCCACACTTAGCTACTAAACATAAATCATTCTAAGATATGGGCCCATCCATCATTTAGCTACTCTACACGGGCCGACATTGGTGCCTTAGACCCGTTCCTACTAAAGGAAACTCACCTCTCAAGCTAGCTGGTGAAATCTTGTGTGAGGAATCTCCGACTGCTACTCCAACGACCCCCCGGCTACCATTCACATAAATCACTTAATCAAAAAGTAAGAATCCTTCTAAGGGTAAAATAACACTTTTACCCCTGGTCAAAGTCAACATTCTAAGTTGACCCAACTCGTCGAGGTTACCTATCAACTCGCCGAGTTCTAGAACTCAAAAATCTTGAAATAGCGATCCAACTCGTCGAGTCATCCCCCTGACTCGCTGAGTCCCCTGGGTGCTCATAGTCGCGATTTTGCAAATCAAATCGTCGAGTCCCTTCACATAATCGTCGAGTTCTACCTTAAACTGAATCGGGACAACACGACTCAACTTGTCGAGTTCCTTTATGGACTCAGTGAGTTCCTCTGTCTGTTTGGGCCATCTTAATAGATTAAGCCTCTACTCTCCAAATCCAAGGTCCATACTTCATCTACACACTGCAAATGCTCTTTTCAGGGTAAAGATTCCAACTTTACCTGCTAATAATCCTTCTTAATGGGTTTAGCTAAAACCCTAGTTCTTGGTCATAGATCGTTGTCCAAAAGCCTTATTACTCCAACCCAAAGCATGAAAATCGAGATCTAGGCCCTAGACACCAAATGAGCACATAAAGTCTTAGAATTTATTTCCATGAATGGCCTTTTGGGGCTTAAAACGACATAATAACATCTTTAAGCTTGCATGGGGCTTCCATGGTCATAAATTTTGCACCTTTATGCCATGAAACCCCTTCTAGATCCCAGATCTGAAAGGTTAGCCACTTGGGACGTCCATGCCCCAAAGATCAAGAATCTAGAACCAAAATCCTCATAAAATGGAACTAAGGAGATCTAATGAACTAATAGCCAAGTTACAGACTTGATTACTAGAAAATGTTGAGGATGGAAGGAAGTCTCTAGATCTACTATCTTCTCCTTGAACATTCTAGCTCCTTCTTCTTCAAGCTTCAAGAACACACAAAAATTACTCAAGAATGGCTCACATACTCACAAAATGCTCTAGGGTTTCGTGGATTAGGGTTTAGGACTTGGAGGCTGGAAATGAGGCCATAAGGTGGGGATTAAGATGCTTAAATATGGTGCAAAACCCCGAAATTAGGGTTTCACTCTGGCAGACCTACTCGCCGAGTTGAGGGCTCTCAACTCGTCGAGTAGATTGCTTAAAACCCCACGTCTAATCTCGTTTCTACTTGAAGAGTCTGGGGCTCCCAACTCGTGGAGTAGCTCTAAAAAAATAAATAAATTATGATTAAATGTGTTCCAAGAATCAGGCGTTACATTCGGTATCAGTGGTATCTGATAGGGATATCCGTTTCACTTCCATATTTTGGAAGAGGTTTCATGACGAGCTACGCACTTATTTTCATTTTAGTACAACTTTTCATCCGCAGACCGATGGTCAGAGCACGCGGACTATTCGGAATCATCAGGATATGTTACGTACGTATGTGTTGGACTTTGGAGGGAGTTGGGATACGTATCTTCCATTAGCGGAATTTTCGTATAACAATAGTTATCACGCCATCATTGATTGACCTCCTTTTGAGATGCTCTACGGGAGGAAATGCTGGACCCGATCTGTTGGGGCGAGGTCAGTCAGCGGGTTATGGGAAGTACCGAGGTGGTGCTCAAGACTACTGAGTTGATTCAGCAGGTTTGGAGCAGGCTCCAGATAGCTAAGAGTCAGCAGAAGAGTTATGTTGACAGTCGTCGGTCCGATTTAGAGTTCTAGGTGGGAGATATGGTTCTCCTGAAGGTGTCACCTTAAAAATGTGTCATCTGATTTAGGAAGCAAGGCAAGCTGGGCCTCAAGTACATTGGTCCCTTCAGCGTTTTCGCTCGGGTGGGCCAGGTTGCTTATCATTTAGATCTTCTAGCCAAGCTCAATCGGATTCATAGCACTTTTCATGTCTCTCAGATGCGGAAGTTTTTGGTTGATGATTCCACAGTTATACCATTGGAGGATATTCAGGTGGATGACCGTCTGACTTATATTGCGAGACCAGTGACGATTTTGGATTAGAAGACGAAGACCCTGAGGAACAAGGTTGTCGAATTGGTGAAGGTATAGTGGCAACACCACAAGGTGTTGGAGTTAACTTGGGAGCCCGAGTACGAGATGAGAGAGCACTATCTAGAGTTGTTCGAGGAAGCGGACTTCGAGGGCGAAGTCTGATTCAAGTGGGAGAGAACTGTAACACCTAATAATTCTAGGACGAAGTCTAATTCATTAGACTTATCCATTTTGGGCGTGGGGTGTGTTGTACGCGGGTCGTACCACCCCATGTATGCATGGTGTACTAGAGTAAAAGGAACGTGGATGCCATGCAGGGCATACCACCCCATGTATGTAGGACGTACGTGTCCAGACCCCTAAAACCCTAATATTTAGGGTTTTAGCACTATTTAAAGAACATTATGTCCCAAGGATCTTTTCTATCAGCCTCCCTCTTGTCCCTAATCAGCGTCCATAAAACCCTAACTCCATTGTTGAGTGTTCTTGAGCTTGGACAGTTTTTTTAGTGTATTTTGGTGTTTTGAAGGAATTATATCATCTTGAAGCTTCATTGGAGGAGTGAGAGCATGTGGATCTGGAACATCTTCATCATTTGGAACTCAATAGAGGTATAAAGCTCTGAACTTGTTGTGTTATAGCTTAGATCTAGTTCTAGCTTGGTTTTGGTTAACTTTTGATCCCATGAGAGAGATTTGGTGGCTTGATGCAATTTTAGAAGTTATGAGTTGCTCCTCTTGACGTTTGAGGTTTCTAAGCCTTAAAGTTATTATCCTTTGGGTTGAGAATCACCCATGCATGGGTTTAGACCCTTATTGTGGAAGTAGATTTCCATATTTTGAAGTTAGGACCTTTTAAGGCATGCAAAGTCACCACGTCAGTGACCTTATGGTTTGAGAGGTCTATTAGGAGCTAGATCCATGATTTGGACATTTGGTATTAAGCATTAAGTGCTTAATGAACTTTTTGGCCTTTTGACAATTACACCAACGTAAATGGGAGTACGTTGTGCGTACTCGTGAGACTTCCTGATCCAGCAAAGCAGCATGATACGTGGGGCGTACTGGGGTTACACCTAGCGCAATTAGTGGGCTTCTATGTCGGGCTTTAGGTTTGGGCCATGTTTTGGACTTGGAAGGTTGGGGATTAGTTTGGCCATCTGAAATCAAGCTTTGGGCTAAGGAAATTTATTGGGCTTTAGCGTAAGGCCCTTATTTGGGGTTTGGGCCCAATTTGGAAAATTGGGGCATAAGTGGGCCCTAAAGGATCATTTGGTATTGGGCCTTTTAGATTGTGGATTTTGGCCTTAGTCTTGGATCAAGCTAGGCCATGGGTAAAATGGTTATTTTACCCCAAGTATGGATTATTGGATATATAATGGAATCCAAGCATTAATTGGGTGTTATTTTGTACTGATAGCTCGGGGAGTCATCAGGGTAGCAGCTAGGGATCTTCAGTGAGTTTCAGCATTCGAGGTGAGTTTCCTCACTAGGTTAGCGGGTTTAAGGCACCAATATCGGCCCTTATTGATTATGTTAGGATGCTAGGAGTCTGTGTGACCCTTGCATGTATTGTGTGCTGCTATGTATGTCGGGTGGGGCCCGATGTCGGGCAAAGGCCCGATGATGGATTCGTATGCTATTGTTTTATGATCACTGTATGTGTTAGCATGAATATATTGTTGGATAAGGTGTCTAAGTCCATAACTATTTCGGGTGTGTACTTGACCCGACCCGGCATGGTCCATTTGGGTTGCATGGCACCATGCAATTGGATAGACTAAATGAGAGAAATAACACTTGGAGATTATTAATATATTATAAGTTCTAATATATTAATAATATTATTTGATTAGTTTGATCAAAGAATTAATTTGGAATTAATTAAGTGATCAAAGAATAACTAATTAAATATATGGGTTGATTATGTAAATCATCCATATCTTGTATAGTGGGCTAAAAGGCTCCATGGATTATCAAGTTGGGTTCTACCCATAGGATGCTCCATGGATGCTCCATGGGAGTTACAAACCCATGGGTCATGGAAATGAAGAGTCATGACACATTAGGGTTTACATGGTGTAACCCTAGATGTGTCAACACTATATAAGAGTCCCATTCTCCACAAAATTGGCTACACAAGTTGAACACTAAGAAACTAGAGGGCTTGGCCGATTTTGAGAAGTGTGTATTATCTCAAGAGTCTTTCCAAGAGCATTTGGTGTTGTGTGAAGCATTTGAGGCATCACACTTAGGGTGCTAGGCTCACAAGGTTTCAAGGAACACAAGCAACAACAAGGTAAGTTATTCTATCTATGATTCAAGTTAAAATTGTTCCCCATGTATGCTAGATAGGAATATAACCTTGGAATTCAACTTTGCATGATAATTAGACAAACATAGATCCAAGGTTATTAGGGTTGCATGTACACTTAGGAAGTGTTAGAATGCTCAAAACCCATCAGTGGTATCAGAGCCTAGGCTTGTTTGTTTGTTATGTGTGCTTAAAAGTTGAAGAAAGTCGAAAATTCTGCTGTCTGACTGATGGACTCGGCGAGTCCATGGGGAGGACTCGACGAGTTCACGTGTATCTTCAACCTACTCGGCGAGTAGGTTTATGCACTCGGCGAGTAGGGTCGACAGAGTGCAGAATTTCGACTTGAGTTGCTGGAAATGGATTAGAATCATTACCCTAAAATGTTTTGGTACTTGAAAACTTGTTTTAGAAGGTGTAATGTCTTTTCTAACTCATTTACAACAACTAGTTATCAAAATTACAAAGATTAAATGTGATTTTCATTCTTGAAAGTGTTCATATTCATATTCTTGTTCTTATGATGTTTAGATGATCATAGGAATTATTTGTAACCTATGTGGTAGATTAATTCATGATCATAATGTGTTTTAATGGAGTCCATAACTTGTCCTCAAGTTATGGAAAACCAAAAGTCTCTTGGATTAAAAACCATTAAAAGAACACAAGAGTTAGGAAAAATGAAAAGTCCTCATTTTATTACTCTATTAAACTCATAAGTTACAAGAAATGAAAAGTTTTGAAAGTTTACAAAACTTGCCCTCAAGTTTTGGAACAAGTAAAGTTAAGTTAAAACTTTAGTTCCAACCCCTAGAATTTTAAAAGTTAAAATTCAACCCTTATACTTATATTATTATGATTTAATAATTATATATATATGTATAAGAACAAAGTCGTCTTACCGCTAGTACGCCTCATTCACGAAGCCGGTCTATAAGGTGGGTATAAGGTTGTTGCCTATAAAATGGTGACTTAATGGGTGTCCACTCTCACCCACCGCTTGCTTGATCGGTGGAGGGTCGTTAGCCGAACGGGTAAGACAAGGACTTATTAATTCTCATTCAAAGTATGATGAATATTATAAAGTAACTAAATGTTTTATTAAATTCCCAATCTTAGTTACTTTAGGAAAAATGTGAATAAGGTGCTATTCCATGAAATTACACTTTACACTTTGATTAAGTCGTTGGTGGAGCGTGTGTGGTTAACCGGCACACTAACTTGGACTTAACAAGGTAGGTAAAGGGTGACTTAGGGTTTATTATAGTATCAATGGAGCGTGTGTGGTTAACCGGCACATCGATTGAGTGATAAACTTTAAGGGTACCAAGTGATTTGCATGGTTACTTCACACCTCGTTTTGTGATCCTCGGTATCCCAGTCACAAAACTTGGAGGGCACACTCGAGATTGAAACATGCCTTTGAAAAGTTCATTGAATCTCAAAGAATCTAGGAATTTCTAAGAACCATTCAAAAACCTAATACTAAAATATTGCGGTTTTCGTGGTGGAAATTGGTGAATCGTCATTCACCTACCTTTCAAATATGATATAGCTTAGATTACGGCATACCTCTTCTAAGTTATATTATATTGTGATTGGATCCTAGCCTTAATATTACATTTGGGTGTTTTATTAAGGACTCTCTTATATCTAAACTAATCTTGTCCTCTTTTCTTCAGATGTCTTTCAACAATGCTTCTGGCTCTAATCCTAATGGCTCCTTTACCCTTATGAACTTGTGTGGGAAAGTCACCTTTGATGGATCCAACTTCAATGAGTGGATCAGAAACATCAGGATGATTACCCGCTACGAGGACAAAGAATATGTCCTTGACAAGGAGCTTAAGGAGATTGATGAGTCCACTGCAACTCCTCAGGAGATCGCTGAATTTCGGGCACATGAAAGGGATGCTACGAAAGTGGCTTGCATCATGATGGCCACGATGACAGCGGAACTCCAAAAGTCTTATGAGGATTTCTACCCTTATGAAATGCACCAAGATTTGATGGAAAGATACCATCAAAGTGCACGACAAGAGAGGTATGAAATCATCTGCTCCATGATAACAACCATGATGAAGGACGGGGAATCCGTCACGAGCCACATGCAGAAAATGCAAAGGTATGTGGATCGTTTGCTGAAGCTTAATGTGAACTTCCCGGAGGATCTTGCAATAGATATTATTTTGCATTCCTTACCATCGTGCTATGATCAATTCCGCATGACATATCACATGAACAAGGAAGAAGTCACCCTCAGCAAACTTCAGGGACTTCTCAAGACCGCAGAATCAGGTCTTAAGGGGAAGTCGGTTGCTATCACTCCTACTCAAAACTCTACTCCGGTTTTGGCAATCGGGAAAAGTCGAGGGAGGAAGAGAAAGAGCTCTTCTAAGGGTACCAAGGCTCGGACCCTTGATGGCTCTTCTTCAAGTGGAACCAAGAAAGGTTTCATTACTCCTTCTTCTGACCCAAAAGAGGCTGAATGCTTCTATTGCCATGAAAAATCTCATTGGAAGCAGAACTGCCCAAAATACCAGCAAGATGTGAAGGATGGGAAAGTTAAACCCAACCATGCAGGTATTTACACTATCATTTCTAATAACTCACCCCATTCTAATTCTTGGGTCCTTGATACCGGGTGTGGTATTCATATTTGTTGTGACTTGCAGGGACTAAGAAGAAGTGAGGATGTGGAGCAAGGAAGGATAAACTTGATCATGGGGAATAGGAAAGCTATACCTGTTACCAAGATTGGAGTTTATACTTTATCGCTAAGTAGTGGGTTTAGTTTAGATTTGAATAAATGTTGTTACTCGCCAGGAATGGCAAGAAATATTATTTCCTTTCATGCTTTGTACAAACAAGGGTTTACCTTTTCATTTAATAATGAAGTTGGTTCTATTGATGCTTTCTTTAATAATGTTCTTTATTTTAAAGCATTACCTTGTGATGGTGTGTATGAAGCTGTATCTGTTGTAGATAACTTAGGAAATAATGTTTTGTGTATTGATTCTACTAATAATAACTTGGATAAAGCATCTTTATGGCATTGTCGTCTTGGACATATAAGCAAGAAACGCATAGGCCAACTCCAAAAGGATGGAGTCTTGGAGTTGTTTGACCTAAAGTCAGATGATAGTTGCGAATCATGCTTACTTGGAAAAATGACAAAGTCACCCTTCACAGGTTCGTGTGAGAGGGGTGAAGGTTTGTTGGACCTTATACACACGGATGTGTGTGGACCATTCAAACATGCCACAAGGGATACTAATCGTTATTATTTGACTTTTACTGATGATTATAGTAGATATGGATATGTCTACTTGATCAAGCATAAGTCAGAGACTTTCGAAAGGTTTAAGGAATTTAAACAGGAAGTCGAGAATCAATTGGGCAGGAACATTAAGATGCTTCGATCCGATCGTGGTGGTGAGTATCTTAGTTCAGAGTTCCTCGACTATCTAAGGGAATGTGGGATAGTCTCACAATTGACACCTCCCAGGACACCACAGTTGAATGGTGTGGCTGAGAGGCGTAATCGAACCTTGTTAGATATGGTTCGTTCCATGATGAGTCGAGCTACGCTACCAATCTCATTCTGGGGGTATGCCTTAGAGACTGCCACCCATATCCTTAATCTAGTCCCTAAAAAGAAAGTTGCCAAAACTCCTCACGAAATGTGGACTGGTAAAGTACCTAAACTAGACCACATCAAGATTTGGGGTTGCGAGGCTTTCGTGAGACGCGAGACTCATGATAAGCTCGAACCTCGAAGCGAGAGGTGTATTTTCATCGGTTACCCACAGCGATCCTTTGGTTACCTCTTCTACAGACCTAGTGACAATGTGGTCTTTGTAGCAAGAAGAGGAGTCTTTCGAGAAAGAGAGTTTATAAGCCAAGGAGACAGTGGGAGGCAAATTGATCTTGAAGAAATTCAAGAATCAAGCGGTGAAGGAACTTCAAACTCTAGCCCTCAACTTGAGGAGGAAACTCCTGTTGAGCCAATTGACAAATATGTACCTCTGAGACGTTCCACGAGAGTTAGGAGTGCACCTGAGCATTACTATGGATTCCATATTACTGCAGAAGGTGAGACACTTATTAGTGATGGGACACTAGTAAGTCAAGATGACCCTAACAGCTACGAGGAAGCCATGGCAGGCCCCGAGTCTGCTAAATGGAAAGAGGCTATGGATAGCGAGATACAATCCATGTATGACAATCAAGTTTGGAACTTGGTTGAAAATGTACCAGGTCGTAAGACAATAGGGTGCAAATGGGTCTTCAAGAAGAAGACCGACATGGATGGTAAAGTACACACTTATAAGGCTAGACTGGTTGCAAAGGGCTTCTCTCAAATTCCTGGAGTGGATTATGATGAGACCTTTTCTCCGGTAGCCAAGATTAAGTCTATTCGGGTTCTGTTAGCCATAGCTGCATTTCATGATTATGAAATATGGCAGATGGATGTCAAAACCGCCTTCCTTAATGGAAAGTTGGCTGAAGATGTTTACATGAGTCAGCCAGAGGGTTTTGTCAGCAATGAGTACCCTAATAGAGTGTGTAAGCTTGAGAAATCCATTTATGGATTGGAGCAAGCACCTCGCAGATGGAATCTTTGCTTTGATGAAAAGGTCAAGGAATTTGGCTTTTCTAGGAGTGAAGATGAATCTTGTGTGTATGTCAAGGCTAGTGGGAGTATAGTTAGCTTTTTGGTATTGTATGTGGATGACATACTACTCATAGGAAACGACATTCCAACCCTACAGGAAGTAAAGTCCTGGCTTGGGAAGTGTTTCGCTATGAAGGACCTTGGTGAAGCTGCCTATATTTTAGGGATAAGGATCTTGAGAGATCGGAGTAAAAGACTAATTGGACTTAGTCAGAGTACCTACTTGGATAAGGTGCTGAAGAGATTCAGCATGCAGGATTCCAAGAAAGGAGAGTTACCCATCCAGAGTAACACCAGATTGAGTAAGACACAAAGCCCTAGCACTGAGGCTGAGATAGCAGAAATGAGTCGAACACCTTATGCTTCGGCTGTAGGATCGATCATGTATGCTATGACGTGTACTCGACCCGATGTAGCTTTTGCCTTGAGCATGGTTAGCAGGTATCAGGCGAACCCTGGCAAGGCACACTGGACTGCGGTAAAGAATATCCTCAAGTACCTACGGAGGACTAAGGACTGGGTCCTTACCCTCGGTGGGAGTGATGACTTGAGAGTTGTAGGGTATAGTGATGCTAGCTTCCAGACTGATAGGGATAATTTCCGCTCTCAGTCGGGTTGGGTCTTTACCCTAAACGGAGGAGCAATTTCTTGGAAGAGTTCCAAGCAAGAGACAGTGGCAGATTCTACTTGTGAATCAGAGTATATTGCAGCTAGCGGGGCAGCAAAGGAGGCGATATGGCTGAAGAACTTCATTGGAGACCTTGGAGTTGTACCAGCTATTAAAGAGCCAATGGAAATTTTCTGTGATAGTGAAAGTGCTGTTGCCTTAGCCAAGGAACCAAGGGATCATGGGAGATCCAGACACATCGACAGAAAATACCATTTCATTAGACATCGGATCGAAGAAGGACACCTCGTGGCAAAGAGGGTATCATCAGATGAGAATCCGGCAGATCCCCTCACAAAGGGACTGACTCGGGTTAAGCATCTTCAGCATGCTCGGAGCATAGGGCTGAAGGATGATATTAGATTTAGTAGTTAGATAATCTCGAAATTTGTAAAGTGTAATTGACAATTGATGATGAATAAAAGTGTTTTATTTATGAGTAAAGTGTTGCTATCTCTTGTCGATCGTTTACTATATTTCTTTTGCATGTTTTGACTTCCAGAATAATTTTGTTTGGTATAACATATTATTCAAACCTCCACAGTCGGTCATATGTTGGAAGTAGATATGAATCAAGACTATCATGTTTGGTTGTAGAGGTCTTGGACAAGGCTACAACAATCATGAGTGCTCATAAGTTCTGAGCATTGGACTCAACCCACGCTCACTGGAATCACTTCATGGAATTCTATCTCGAGTGATCATGAGACGGTAATATCATATAAGTCTTCAAACCTAGAGATATAATTTGTTACTTACAAGTTGGTTATGCATTGACTGTACGAAACCGCATTGGTAACTCGATGTTATAAAACGTACTTTTGTGTGTAATTCAATGAGTGGTAGAACAAACATATGAGTCGAAGTTTATCTGTTCCTTCTTGGATTAGAAGCTGATATCTGGGCCCCTCGATGATTTTGTTTTGACCCATGTACCGGGCCCGGTCAGAACTAAGTTGATGTGTTCAATTAAGTTCTATGTCAAACAAATCGGAAATCGGGAAACAAACTGCTGGACAATAAGTAAGACATTGTTCCATGTATTTGTCCGGCTGATATCTAGAACGGAGGATTATATGATCACTTATCTTAAATGGCGTACCATCATCTTCTCAGTTCCGAGAGACCTTGAAAGAGCTACGATTGCCGGTCGGTTCCTGAAGTACTAGAGATATAGTTATTAGACTTATCCAAGTGGGAGACTGTTGGATAAGGTGTCTAAGTCCATAACTATTTCGGGTGTGTACTTGACCCAACCCGGCATGGTCCATTTGGGTTGCATGGCACCATGCAATTGGATAGACTAAATGAGAGAAATAACACTTGGAGATTATTAATATATTATAAGTTCTAATATATTAATAATATTATTTGATTAGTTTGATCAAAGAATTAATTTGGAATTAATTAAGTGATCAAAGAATAACTAATTAAATATATGGGTTGATTATGTAAATCATCCATATCTTGTATAGTGGGCTAAAAGGCTCCATGGATTATCAAGTTGGGTTCTACCCATAGGATGCTCCATGGATGCTCCATGGGAGTTACAAACCCATGGGTCATGGAAATGAAGAGTCATGACACATTAGGGTTTACATGGTGTAACCCTAGATGTGTCAACACTATATAAGAGTCCCATTCTCCACAAAATTGGCTACACAAGTTGAACACTAAGAAACTAGAGGGCTTGGCCGATTTTGAGAAGTGTGTATTATCTCAAGAGTCTTTCCAAGAGCATTTGGTGTTGTGTGAAGCATTTGAGGCATCACACTTGGGGTGCTAGGCTCACAAGGTTTCAAGGAACACAAGCAACAACAAGGTAAGTTATTCTATCTATGATTCAAGTTAAAATTGTTCCCCATGTATGCTAGATAGGAATATAACATCGGAATTCAACTTTGCATGATAATTAGACAAACATAGATCCAAGGTTATTAGGGTTGCATGTACACTTAGGAAGTGTTAGAATGCTCAAAACCCATCATATATGATATGGATATTGTATGTGAATAGTGGGCGGGGCCTAAGAATAACAGATTTGTATACCGGGCGAGGCCCGATGCCGAGTAGGACTCGATACCAGGTGGGGCCCGATGGAGGGTGGGGGGTCAATGTATAATTTATTATGTGTGGTATGGGGTAGTTTAGGGAACTCACTAAGCTTTAAGCTTACAGTTTTTAGTTTATGTTTCAGGTACTTCCGGATCCAAGGGGAAGAGTTCGGGATAACTGCAACGCACACACCACATGGGTTCCACACTTGATATTTCACTCTGATTTTAGGATATTTGATACATTTGTTTTAATTGGGATGTATGGATGATGTTGGAATACCATTTTACTTAAATTAAAAACGAAATTTTTAGATCATATTTTTGGGACGTTTCATACTTTAATGTTGCGAAAATCACCCTTTTGATCTTCAAAAATTGCTCCATCTTCATTTCTAGTTACATTTTTGTACAAAGTAAATTATTCCGAAAACTAATCTATTACTTACAAAAAAAAAACAAAAAAAAAAACTAATCTATTTAATTATTACATAATATATGAATAAATAAATATTACAACCATTTTTCAACAAATCAACACATACAACAATACAAAGGTCTATGGTTGGTTTATGCACATCATATCATACATATATACATACATACATACATACATACATACATACATACATATATATATATATATATATACATATATATATATATATATATATATATATATATATATATATACATATATATATATATACTCAAAATTATATAAAACAACTCTTTGTTTTTCTAAAACAACTTTTGTGACAGTAATGCATGTAAACTTTTCTCACCCAAAAATAACAATTATAAATTTTAAAGAAAATATGTATGAATTTTTCTTGCAAAAAGAAAACCATCCATGGTTTCCAAATACAAAGGTTCATCAACTTTAACAAATAATCTAACTAATCTTGTAAAAATGGCTCTGTTACCAATTGTTGGGTTTTGTATTCAAAAAATTGTTTCATAAACACAAAAATAGCACTGGAAGACTTCAATTTTGAACAAAATAAAACTAGTTTTATTCCTACCAAAAGATCATTTTGCAAGACTTTGAAAGATAAAACAACCATAGAAAGGAAAGCAAAACACCTTTGAAGACTTTGGTTCGTTTTGGGAATTAGGAAGTTCATAAAGATGACTTTAAGCTCCAAAGAAGAAGCTCTCTAGAAGTATCTACCATGAAAGATGAAACCACCATTAGATGCTAGTCATTTACTTGTAAAATGTTGTTCTTAATCTTTAAGACATATTCCATAATATGTTTAAAGAGAAGCAACATTGTAATCCTTCACTTGTAGCACCAAGCTGCAAAAGAGAAGAAGAGATGGTGTAACATCCCCCTCTGACACGTATCACAATATTGTCCGCTTTGGGCCACTCGGCACGAGGACTTCCCAGGGGGTCACCCATCCTGGTACTACTCCCGCCCGAGCACGCTTAACTGCAGAGTTCTTATGGGATCTGCTGCCCTCACGGCTTTAAAACGCGTTGTGATAAGGAAGGTATCCACACCCCTTATAAGGAATGCTTAGTTCTCCTTCCAAGCCAATGTGGGATCAGATCCCATAAGAACTCTGCAGTTAAGCGTGCTCGGGCGGGAGTAGTACCAGGATGGGTGACCCCCTGGGAAGTCCTCGTGCCGAGTGGCCCAAAGCGGACAATATTGTGATACGTGCCAGAGGGGGATGTTACAGATGGAGAGGCTTGAACTTCGAAATATGGCAGCCCTCTAGAGAGATTTTGCTCTTGGTTTTAGACCTCCAAATGAACAAGAAGAATAAGCCAAAAGAACTAGCTTCAAATGCTTACAAGTCCATCTGTTTATATTCCATCCAATGTAGACAAAAGGTGTGACCATAAGGAAAAAGGTAAAGCATGTATCTTACTAACATGGAACATATAATAAACAAAGAAAAATCAATCTTGGACTATGCCTTGACAATTCCGACCATGAGGTCAAGGAGATCAATTCCAAGTCAACTTTAACTTTCTTTAACTGGTTAGTTTCAAGAGTAACTAATTTGTTACCTAAAGTGTCCAAAAAGTTGTACACAACTTAAATAATCATACCATATGATATATATATATATATATATATATATATATATATATATATATATATATATATTTGTTCTCTTTATTATTATTTCCTAGAATTAATAAGTCTCAATATGTTGGTAAAATATTATTTTCCAAAATAATGTTATTCCAATTAAATATAAGTGTTGATAATTTATTAATAATCAAATTATACTAATAAATAATCAATTAGTGATAACTTGTTATAAGGTGTAACCATATATGATCATATGTTATTAGCAATATCATTTTATAATGATTTTTGGGCATACAAGATATTTCATCACCATCATTGCTTGAGCTCCACATCTGCGAACCACCATTATGTTGATTTCAACACAGGGGAAATAGTATTTGAGAAGAAAAGGAAGAGATGGATTGAAAAATGTCGTCGTTGCATGCATATAAAGATGAGAGTTTAAGTGAATTGACGAAATTACTCACATGTTTTGCATGTGAAGGCACTTAACGGCTCCAATTATACGGAGTGACTCAAATGGATCATCCATTAAAAGTTTTCAAACCAAAGGGATCATCCTAAAAGACAAAATAATAATAATAATAATAACAATAATAATAATAATAATAATAATAATAAAATAATGAACAGATTTGATATTTTTGAAAATCATATGAACCATTTTTGAAGATTTATCTTTTAAATATTTAGTGATATTTTTGAAAACTATATAAACCATTTTTTAAGATTTATCTTTTAAATATTTACTGATATTTTTGAAAACTATATGACCCATTTTTTTAAGATTTATCTTTTAAATATTTACTAATAAAAGGACATCAAGTTAAGAAATTGCACATGCTTCCATGATAGAGCCACCATCGTCTTCCAATTAAGCATGCCTTGTAAAACAACACATGTATATGAAAGGTGGCGTCCATCACATCGGCATGCAATGTGAGATTCAATGTGAGTTAAAAACGAAGTTCTTGTGTGAAGCTTTGTGAGAGAAAGAGAGGGTGCTTAAACAATTGTTTTAATTAAATAATTGGGTAACAATTAAGTTTTAGAAATTTATTGACACATTTGGCAGTAACATTGCATTTTTATATAGGCTATACAGATGCTGAATGTGGTTTTATTTCTAGTCGTTTGGAAGAACTTACGACCCATTAGTTGCATGTGAAACATGCATAAGAATATATAGTACTAGCCGATATCTCTTATCTATAATAAATAACTAATATGTTGCAAAATGGTCCATATAGATGCTTGATCCTCAACGGACCTCGCACTGTGGTGACGGTTCAACTATGATGCAACTAATATACGAATAAAGAAAGTGACATTAGTGATATTTTATGATGGTGGCATTGATCCATTATCCCGAAAAGTTGGATGCTAGTTATGGTTAATGCTATTCCTTTTCCTTTATCTCTTTTTAGGCATCTTAAAATATTTGATCATGACTTTCTTGCAACCTTTTCATTACCTTTCTCAATAGTGTTTGCTTGTTGACATGATAGCTTTCACTTGTGGTTTATCCTTTTTTGATAATTTGACAAGGGCAAAATAGGTATCAATATGCATAAATTTTTAATGATATTTCAATCTATTTAATAAATTTAATCAAATTCCTTGTGATACGATCCATATCAATCTATTTAATAAGTTTGATCAAATTCCTTGTGATACAATTCATAGGAATATGGAATCAAGACGTTTCAAACATAATTTAGGCTTACGAAAGCAAAAAAAATTCTTTTATAAAAAAACAATTTAGTTAAATCAGGAATGATCACAAAAATAACCATAAATATGAGTTTATTTGTTTATAACTAACTTTTGAATCATTTACAGAAATAACCACAATTTGAAAATGGGTCATAGCGGACTTATTGAGTTATTTCAGACTAACTTTATGTTAAATGTGTGTATTTCTGTGTGTTTGTACGTGTAGGGGATGCATGTAAAAAATGGTCTGATAAAGTTTTTCTAATTTTTTACATGAATCTTAACTTTATTTCAAAAAAAAATTCCTCACATTTATTCAATATTTTTGTTCCGACCCTTTTCGCAAGTTTATTGGCATTTAACAATTTTTTCGGGAAAAAAAAAAAGAAAAAATAAATATTTGTTTTCCAAAAAGCACTCATAATTGAGAAACATTTTTCGTTTTAGATCCTAATTTTTATGTTTTCGTTTGTGCTCCTAATTGTAACTTTGATGGAATCAAATCACAATGGTTTCGTTTTTTAATTTGACTAAATGTTTTGTATCCGTAATCCGTTAATTTGAAGACTGAAAGTTCTATGTTGGGTGACGGAATTTTATGCGTATGCTAATTTGAAAATAGATAACAATGAAATGCTTAAGGTTTTTGTTGACTTTGTTATTATTGATAATACTATTGATGAGAAAAATATATATTAAGTCTCAAAATATATCTAATTAGATTATTATGGATCAAACACCAAACTTGAAATAAGATTTTCAAACATAGGAATTCTATCTTTATGTTTGATTTTGATATGCATTGCCAATAAAATTTGACACAAGAACCTCTCTTTGTTTAGAAAACAATATAAAGTTTCATTTAATTATTAATGTGGAAAACATTCAATAACACCACACGAGCATGAGGAACAATAACATAAGAATTATAAACCAGAACGAAAAAAATAGTACAGACAAAAAAGTTTGACAAATATAAAGGTTTTGAATGACTATTGTTAAAAGTTCAGAAAAAAAACAAAAAACAGAAAAGAATGTAAAGGTCTTTCCAAAATATAAAGCTTAAATGAGAAAATTAAAAAGGGTAAATTCGGCAAATGACCAAAATGTAGGGTGAGTTCGAAGAAAATGACCATAGGTTCTGCAGAGGGGGTTCTGCGGAACCATAAACACCTCTGCGGAATGTGAACACCTCTACGGATTTTGGTTTTTTTCATTTTCTTTTTCGTTTTCTTTTTTTTTTTGGTTTTTTTTTGTTTTCGTTTATTAATATATTTTTTTAATCACATAAGGTATTATGTGATTATTATGTAAAAAAAATGTTTTTCCTTTTTCTTATTTAATTACCCGTTTATAAAATTGTGTGTTTAATAAAAATTATACAAATATTCTATGTTTTTTATAAAATTATACATACTGGTATTCTAAATAATAAACATATTTTAAGTAGGTTACAAAAGATACTTTAGAAAACATAAACATACAACCTTCATAATAAACATACTTTGAAATAAACTTCATTAAAGTCTTTGTGGATCCTCTACAGCTCTGTGGAATCTTTGTTTTTTGATTTTTTTTTAATTTTTTTTCCCTTTTTCGTTTTTTTGTGTTCATTTTCATTTATTAATATTAATTTTTTTTTAAATACACTAATACGTTATGTGATTATTATGTAAAAAAATTGACAAAAAAAAGTTAAAAATAATGAAATGTGTTATATAATACGTTTGCTACTGATGTATGTTTTCCATGTATTTTTACTGTTTTGTATTTACAAATCACTCTCCACAAACACAATGAAAAAATAATTTCTACTGGTAATTGAAACTCACAAACTCACAAAAACCCATTAAAATACATCTATAACTTCTATAACTAATCCGTAGAGGTGTACACATATCCGCAGAGGAGTACACTGATCCGCAAAGGTGTATACTGATCTGCAGAGGTGTACACTGATCTGCAGAGATGTACACAGATCCGCAAAGGTATATACTGATCCTCAGAGGTGTACACTGATCCGCAGATGTGTATACTGATCCGCAGAGGTGTACACTGATCCGCTGATAACAGTTCTGTGGACTGATATTAAACATAAGTTCATTATTTTTAACCTCTTTTTGTCAATATTTTTATATAAAACATAAGGTATTAGTGTATTAAAAAACTAATATTAATAAATGAAAATAAAAAAACGAAAAATTAAAAATTAAAAAACTCAAGATCCGCAGAGGTGTTTCGGTTTCTCAGAGACAAACGTATTACATAAAACATTTCATTATTTTTAACATTTTTTGTAGAATTTTTTACATAATAATCATATTAAGGGATTAGTGTATTTTTAAAAAAAATATATATTTATAAACGAAAATGACCGCAAAAAAACAAAAAAACGAAAAAAAAAAATCGAAATCAAAAAACAAAGATTACGCAGAGCTGTAGAGGATCTGCAGAGCTGTAGAGCTGTAGAGGATCTGCAGAGCTGTAGAGGATCCGCGGAGCCTTCAGTGAAGTTTATTATGAAGGTTGTATGTTTATGTTTTTTAAAGTATATTTTGTAACCTACTTAAAGTATGTTTATTATTCAGAATATCGGTGTGTGTAATTTATAAAAAAACATTGTATATTTGTATAATTTTTATTAAACACATAACTTTTATAAACGAGTAATTAAATAAGAAAAATAAAAAACGAAAACATTTTTTTTACATAATAATCACATAATACCTTATGTGATTAAAAAAATATTAATAAACGAAAACAAAAAAAAAAAGAAAAAAGAAAAAAAAAACGAATAAAAAAATGAAAAAAACCAAGATCCACAGAGGTGTTCACATTCCGCAGAAGTGTTTATGGTTCCGCAGAACCCCCTTTGTGGAACCTGTGGTCATTTTCTAAAATGTTCATTTTTATGGTCATTTTCTTTAAACTCACCTTACATTTTGGTAATTTGCCGAATTTTCTCAATTAAAAATATAAGATATTTACTATTATTGAAATGGAAGAAACTAAAGTGAGAGAAGACTAGTCTTGAAGTGTGTAATTTGTGTCTGTCCTTTAAATGTGATCCTAAAATTGAACACCAATTTGATTTATAGTTTTTGCTATTATATAATCATTAGATGCTGTGATTAGTTTCATAATTATATATTTTTATGCATGTTTGTTTTCTTTCGTATAACATGTTAACAATTTAATATACATAATTTTACTCATTAAACAAACCGATATCAACAAAACTTATGTTTATTGATGCGTTGATATTCGTTCACTTATTCAAATAAACTTAATCCAACAAACATTATTAATAATAATAATAATAATAATAATAATAATAATAATAATAATAATAAAAATAACAACAACAACAACAATAATAATAATAATAATAATAATAATAATAATAATAATAATTTCCTCTTGGAATAAATGATCACTCCTTGATATATAGCAAATACAAATGATACTGTTTTGTAAATATGAAATATAATACTAGTAGCAAAGCAATTTAATTTTAATTTATCTGCGAAATTGCCCCATTAGTCATCACCAACAAGACAACAACTTTTCTCATCTAGAATTATCTACACATCGGAGCATTTTCAGTCGCAAGGACCTTTTTTCTTTAGGGTGCTTTATGATTTAACTTTCTCCGTTGCTAAAAAGAACTTAATATTTTTCAAAAGTAACCACAAAAATATTAAAATGGTTAATAGTTACTTCGTCTAATTTTATTATATAATAATCACCACATTTATGATAATGGTCTAAGGAAATTAGTTTCCATGACTGATTTGCAAGTCTTTAATTTAGTGAACTTTTTGCATATGAAAAAATAAATATTCTTCTATATTTTGTTTAAATAAGATATCTATTAATTATTTCCTTTAATCCTTTTTTTTTTATTTTGAAACAAGTCTTATCTAATAAATATAAAGATAACTAAAAACAAATAGTAAAAGGATATTTGATTTCTCTTTTGCATATAGATACCAAAAAATCCCAATATTCAATGTAATAGCTTTCTTTAGGGTGCTTTATGATTTAACTTTCTCCTTCTCTAAAAAGAACTTAATATTTTTCAAAAGTAACCACAAAAATATTAAACTGGTTAATAGTTACTTTGTCTAATTTTATTATATAATAATCGCCTCAGTTATTATAATGATCTAAGGAAATTAGTTTCCTTGACTAATTTGAGACTCTTTAATTTTTCATGAACCTTTTGCATATCTCTATTTTAATAAATGAATAATATTAATCTTTTTGTGTCAAATGTCACTTTAATACAAGTCTTCATTAATATTATGTCATGTGTGATGTAGATATATTAGGCAACATTTCAAAATTCAAATTTATATTTTCTAATTATATGTTAAATTTGAAATTATAATAATTTAAAATTTTATTA
This sequence comes from Lactuca sativa, assembly GCF_002870075.4. Lineage (NCBI taxonomy): Eukaryota > Viridiplantae > Streptophyta > Magnoliopsida > Asterales > Asteraceae > Lactuca > Lactuca sativa. Next base: position 78,353,911 of record NC_056626.2, on the reverse strand, counting down.
TATCTCTTAATTAATAATTTATTTAAAATGATTTATTTAAAACATTTGATTAATAATTATAAATTTTTATTATAAAAGTTTAATTAATATAACTGTGGTCCCACGGGTTATAAACAAATAAAAAATAAATATCTTTCTTATTTATGTATGATAATGACATGTGGTATCTATTAATTCTTTTTTTTTAATCTTATTTTTATTTTTATTCTTTTACCAAAAGACTTATAGTTCAGCGGTATCCGGTGTTGCATTCCCTCATTGAGGTTGAGGGTTCAAGTTTCATTGTGGATATAAATGAAATAATATATGAGTAGTTTAACATATATTTATATTTGCCGTTCAAAAAACAACATTTTTTTTATTTTGACATATGTCTTGATCTAGTGAGTATAAAAATAAATAGAAACAAATGGTAAGAGAATATTTGATTTCTCTTTGCATATAGATAGAAAAAAAAATCTTAATTCCATGTATAGGGTGTTTCTTAGGTCGGACGATATGGGGAGCGGGGAGGGTCAGGGGAAGTGTCCCGCACGGAGGAACACCGCACCGGGAGTGCGGGAAGGGAGGCGCAGGAAAGAGGTGGGGGGAGGGGGTGCCGCACTCTCTCTCCTCATTCTATTGGCCAGTTATTTTTTATTTTTTTCTTTTATCTTTTTTAATGTTTATAAAATTATATACCTAAAAAAAATATAAAAAATATAACAAAATTTATGGTTTTTAATTCCTTACAAAATGAGTATAATATATGTATGAAATATATTTTAAAAAAATAAAAAAAATAGTGAGAAGAACTTCCTACCCATTCATTGGGTTTTAAGTGAAGAAAAGGAAAATGAGAGAAATGGTGGTGTAACCCACAAAAAGTTAGGGAAACATCCATCCCATACCTTCTGGTCTTATCGGGTACTACTATTGATACCCCTTAATGATTGTATTTGTACTTACCATACCTCTTTAATAATTATTTTATAGGTATACTGTAAAATTCAATATTGATAATTAATCAATCATTGTTTGGTTGTTTGTAAAAGTAATTATTAATAATTATTAGTTATATATATATATATATATATATATATATATATATATATATAATTTTAATTATTACCTTAGTATTTTCAACTAATGAGTATTACTTATTAATCATTATATTAATATAATTATTATATTATTAGTTTCAATTAATATTTAATAATTAAATATGTTGCTTTAATTTTCTTAGTAAACCATTTTAATCTTTTACATTATTATTTTACTATGTGTGAGAACCGTATATTATACGGGTTAATTTAAAAAAAAAAAAAAAATAAAATAAAAAAATCAACATTAAAGTGTAAGCAGTAAATATTTTTTAATATAAAACTTTAAAATAAAAAAGAAATGAACGTATTTGTTGCGATTTAATTTCATATATATTATAATTAATATTTTACATATATAAGTATATGATTTTAATTTTAAAATTTGAAACAAATTAGAAATTAACAAACGGATAATATTTATTTTAAAAATGTCACAAAATAACAAATGTTAAAACTCATGAGAGATTGACAAATGTCAAAATTATTTTTATTTATTAGAAAAGATTAGTTCTGATTTTTTTTTATGTGGATATTAAACTTTTGTCTCACAAATTCATAGATCTGATTTTTGTGAGTGGCGTAATGATGGACCCATGCAACCATTTAGTTTTTGCTTTTACATTTGGGTTATACGTTAATAAATATCATAAATTGTAAACAGTTAAAATATATTATAAATTTTAACATATTTAATCTATTCATGGAAATAATAATAATAACTTTTAAAATATATTATCAATTTTAACATAGTTAATATATTCATGGAAATAATAATAATAATAATAAGAGTTGGACGTCCCAAATAAAACATTTTACATTTAGGGAAAATGACTCTTAAGGGTAATTAACTTTTGCGTTTGTACTCATTTGGTCCCTTTTCTTTTTTTTTTTTTTGTATTCAATATACCATCGAACTTGTTGTTGGTGTTTACCATAGCCCTTTTGACCGGCTTTTGACCTGTGATAGCCGGTCAAAGGGTTATGGTGAACATCAACAACAAGTTCGATGGTATATTGAATACAAAAAAAAAGGGACCAAATGAGTACAAACGCAAAAGTTAATTACCCTCAAGAGTCATTTTCCCTTACATTTATATAGATATCGATGTTTTAAAATTAAATAAAATATATTAATGTGATGTAATTTGAAAATTATTATTTGAAGGTTGCTAAATCGTATAAATAGGAGTCGCAGTTAGGAATTTAAAATGATAGTATCGGGTGTTACATTTCTAACACCCAATCAAAAATAGGCAAAAAGTAAAAATGATTATGTAATAATTATGACAATTTAAGGAAAAAATAGATGTAATGATTAAGAGGGTATGCTTAGACTATAAAGGGGGTATGGATAATATAACCTTTCTTATCTTAGCATGGACTTAGGCAACAAAAAAAGTGTAAATTACACTAATGGCCTTATGGTTTGGGGTAATTTGTGTATTTGGTCCTTAACTTATTTTTTTAACTTGAAATATTTCAACTTTTTGATTTTGTTACACGTTTGGTCCCTGCCTTACCTAAAAAAACTATTATGCCCTTTATTAATTCCTTTTTGAATTTATTTTAGTATTTATGTTATTTTAATTTTATGATGTATATTTATGATTAATCTAATACTCATTCTTCCATTCCAGTTCCTGTTTGCCAGAGTATGCTGCTAGAGTAAACTAACACCATTTATACAACCATCGGATTAAACCCACCCACCACCACTAAAATAACAAACAACCAACAATCATCACCTCTTCTTCCTTTCCAACTAAAACAAGTGTCGTCCAGAACAACCACGGTCAGATTCTTGAAAACAAATCCAAAACCAAGAACAACCTTGATGAATCAAAACAAATACAAATCAGATAATCAAAATCAAAACATATAATCAACGCCAAATTAAACCAAAATAAAAAACAATCATGAAACATATTTCTAGAAAATCATGTGGTGGCTCCGATGAAATAAGGGGAGGGGAGAAGTTAGAACCATAGGAAGGGAAAAGAGGGAACCAGATCGAAGTTTCCTCCAGGAACAAATCCGAATGTGATGAGGTCGTCAATAAGGATGGAAGTGGAGCAATCGATGATAAGGAATTTCGTAGGACCCCATAAACCATCGGACCTCCGTTTTCCCTTTCGACATCAAGATATAGAAAAGAAGACATCAAGATATCAGCCTACCTTTCCTCGTCCTTATTCAAGTGCAGCGAGCAAATCCTAGACCACCTAAAGCTACCATCGTGAAATCAAAACCCTAGATTGTAGCAAAGGTCAAAACGTTCTTTCGATCAAAACCCAAAATACACCTTAAACTTACAAAATGATTATAAGAACGAAAAAGAGAAGATGGCAGGGACAGAGAACCTTCGACTATTGATTGTCGGAGGAAGAATGTGACGGGGAAGCTGGTGAGGTTGGATGTATGGGAAACGAGATGGTGAAGTATATGTTGAAAGGTGATGGTGAGAGGCCGTCGGCGGAGGAGAATCTGAGCGGCTATGGTGATTTCTGGCAGGTATGGTGGCTTCCGGCACTGAGGTGGTTTCTGGTGGCTATAATCTTCCATGCCACTCCAATGATTTAGGGTTGAGTTAGAAGAGAGATATCGGGTTTAGAAGAGGAAATGAGGGTGTGAGTCCCATAATATTTTTTTTAATAATTTAAATAATAAATAAAACAAAACAAGAAATGGTATATTGGTCATTTTAGTTCTGTCAATGACCAATCGTGCAACAAAAGCAAACAGTAGAGACATTTCGAGTTAAAAAAATAAATCAGAGACCAAACGCGTAAATTACCTCAAACCACAACGACCATTCATGTTATAATAATAAAAAACTCTTGATAATAACAAATTTAAAACATCCTGTGATATAAGTATTTCTCAAATGTTTCAAGGAATTCAATATTTTTTTGAAATATGCATATTTCATCGATCTAGGAGTATATCACGATATTATATTCTCATTTTTTCCATCAGCTTCCTCTTTTGGAAACTATATGCCTATTCGATACAATATTAACAATGAACAAAGGGAAAATGGTTTATAAAGATAACAAATTTTATTTTGATTAAAAATATCATTAATTTTATTTATAGACATTATATCATTAAACTTGTTAATTTGTTAAAAAAATATCATTACTATCTAGAATAATAGGTTCACCCAATTTTATCTCAAAAAAATTATTAGATGTGAATATATGGATAATGTCTTAGAAAGGTAATAATTTTTTCTTTGTTCAATTGCTATCATTAAATTTTATAATTTTATAGAAAAAAACTATTTTTTAATATCTTTTCGAAAACCATAATTAATAATTTTTAGGACAACCGATAAAGAACTCATATAGATATTTGAAGAGGTGCTTACAATTTCACGCCCTAGGGTTTTTAATTTAGAGAAATTAAATTTTCTTCTACTTTTTGTTCCTACATATCCCCTACCCAATGAAATTGTGACATGTGTAACATTTAATGTTCATTTAATTATATTTAATGATATTTTAAGATACTAATATGACACATATCATTTAAATAGGTAGGAGTATTGGTAGGATAAAAAAGTATGAGAATATTTAATTTCTCCAAATTTAATAGATCTTGAAACAATCAATGATTCAAAAGATACTCCATAAATTTAATTACACATAGAACTTGAAAAACATCAAGATCTACCTCCCTAAATAACTCTCTAAAACAGAATCCATACAACTCATATTTATGCACATCTGCAGATATAGAGGTCACTCACAGGACAGAAATTCACCTGTAAATAAAAAAAGAAACATATTTATTTACAATTATACCCCTAGATAATTTGAGTAATCACAGCTATGTCATTATTGGAGAAGAGAACTGCCAAAACTGGATTAAATAAATTACCAAATGGATAGTTCCATGATAATATAGCTCCAACTACACCCAAGGGGTAAAATTCCAATTTGATTGTTTTGTGAAACATTAATCAGATGATCTAAAAAATATTGTAGTAGAAATACATTCTTTTCAATTGCTTTTGTAGTAATGTTGATTGGTAATTGAAATAATCAATAAAAAAGAATTGAAGATAGAAAATCAAATACTGTTCTGAAAGAAGCCAAATAATATTCTCACATTAGTTGAATCAATAAACCCAATTGCGCACGACTCACATAAGAAATGATATCTCACCTTCTATTATATAAGTAGTCAATATAAACATTAATAAAAATTAGCTGTTTTTTAGTCCTTATAGGACAATGACAATTGTATTTCCAAATATGAGGGGTATCCAAGTCCTTTGTTAGTCCTTTTGTTAGCGTCATTTTTTTGTTTGTTGCCTAGAATTGTAATAAATAGTCGACAAAACTGCACAAGTAGTACTTATGGTATGTCGAGAATTGTCATTTTGGTCCAAAAAAGTTTAGATTAACCCCATAGGTCCAAAGTTTTCATTTTGTTACAAGTTTGATCCAATTACTTTAAACTCTTTTGTAATGACGATATTACCCTTATTTTTTTGCTTTTTCAGGGTTTTTTATTTATTTAAATATTTTTATGATTAAAAGAAAAATAAAAAAGAAAATATTTCTCTCCCCCCACCCCTTTCTCTCTCTTCTTCAACCACTGCTACACATCTACTGCTCATTGGAAACCACTAGTGCCACCGCCGGATATCGTCGCTATTGTCGAAAATCGCCGCTATCGCCTGAGATTCAGAATGTTACGACCACCATGGCCCGGAAAACAAGTTTAGAGAGGCGGTCGTCTTCCTCAACAAACCCTAGATCGCCGCCCATATCTTCCTTAGCAAACCATTATTCGGAGTACATGTGATCTTCACCATCTTCATGTCACCTTCTCATGAGAGTTCCTTAGCAAACTATAAGTGAGTTCTAAAACCCTTCACAGTGGCGAAGACGCCTTCCAGATTTGAAATTCGACATGAAAATCCGTGCTCCTCTCCAGATCTACCTCTGCATGCCATGGAAGTTTTCGATATGAACAAGTTGCCTCTGGTGACAAACATGTTTGAGCCCTTGAATGGAAACAAAAGATAGTCTGAGCCACTGATTTTCCCGTAAAAAAATAGGTGGTCTGAGCCCTTTCATTGCAGGTGATGGTTTATAGCAGACATTGGTGTCATTCCGGTGATGTTGTAACTCAAGGGTCATAGATCTGTGTAGGGTTTTCAAGAAGAAGGTTAGACCGATAGATCTATCTAGGGTTTTCATAAAGTTAGGCAGTGGCGAAACCCTAATCTAGTCGAAGAAGAAGGACGACAGTGGTAATTGGGAGCTGGAACTCTAGAGATGTTAGCTATTGTTGGTATGACGAACAAGGATGACGATGTAACCCAATATGTTTCTTTGTGGCTGAAGAGATGGCCGACGGAGTTTCCGACAAGAATAAAATTGTGATTGATTGTGTTCTCTGATGAGAATGGCAGGTGGTCGTGGGTGTCAACGGCCAATAATGGTGGTGGTGGTGTTATCTCCGTGTTAACTAAAATTAGGTGCGAGTGTCAAAATGGGTATGAGAGAGAGAGAGAGAGAGAGATAGAGAAGTGTTTTATTTTTTTATTTTTCTTTTAATCATAAAATTATTTAAATGATAAAAAAAAATGAAAAAGCAAAAACAAAAACAAGGGTAAAATTGCCATTATAATAAATTTTAGAGTAAACCGGACCAAGTTTGCAACAAAATGAAAACTTTAAACCTCTGGTGCTAGTCCAAACTTTTTTGGACCAAAGTGGCGATTTTTGACATACCACGGGGACCATTTGTGCAGTTTCGTCTGAATAGTCAAAATAAACATCAATAAAAATCACATGTTGCGTCATTTTTTCCATTTTACAGCTTTGATATCCAAATCTTGATTTTGAGAAAGTCTAAGAGATAACTTGCATGTGACTTGAACTACTAAAGGAAATCGATAACTTACAAATTCATTAGAGATTCACGTGATCGCATAATCTTTAATATTCGTTTTCCTATAAATTTTACATTTCGAAACGTGAAATTCAATCAAAGCGTTCAAATGTGGATATCACCCAAAAAAATTTAAAACCCTAGAATAATGAATAAGGCATGATCGTAATCGACTGGCCTTAAAGTTCAAATCAAAACCAAATACCTTCAAACTAAGAATAGGGTCATCACTGCTTTCTTGTTCTTCGGTGTGTTCAAGTGGTCGGGATAAGTAAAACAGTATGGCACCTCCGCCTATGCCAGTGGTGATCGACACTGTCATAGATGATTTGTCCATGTCCCTCGCTTCTTCCTACTTCCCTGTCGATCTCATCCGATCTCTCGTAATTTGATTATTGAATATACTGAGAGGTTCTGCGTCATTTCAATGGACAACCAAGCGGTGGAAGGACCAAATCTGGGCGGCACAAAAAAATAAGCCATAGGCCTGTAAGTCCCTAATCTGCCTGTGTATCAGTCAGATCCGTTTGATGGTGCGGAATCCCAATCAAACGGATGATGTCAGATAAAATAGAAGAGAATGAGAAGAAGTATAATATGAATCTTGAATGTATTGATAATATTAATGAAGTTCCTTACACAAGATTCACACACATACGCTCCTTGTTCTCTCTGGCCGTAAACTCCTTCTAGTTCATCAATCACGACTCCTCACCCTAACACCTCTATTTATACTTGGAATATGGGCCGGATAACACATGGGCCGTAAATGAGTTTATGGTCGTAAGGTGTTTACGGCCGTAAACTAGACCATAAATTCATAAATATTACAGAAAAATACAATTGCCCAGAAAAGTAAAGTATAAACCATATTTTGACCCAACAATTTCCCCCTTGGTTTATAACTTTCTTTTCTTAATTGACCCAACTAACTCCCCCTAAAAAGTAGCTGGCTTTCTTGATAATCTTCATTGGGAACTTGGCTTCAGCATTAATATTCAAATTCTTCACGACTTCAAGATGAACTTGATGAATCTTCAATGAATGACTTCATCTTGAGCAGTTGGGCTTTTCTTTAGAATTTGGCATTGAACGCACGTTGGGTGAGGAGGCTTGACGTACTAATTCTTGAAAGATGGCGCTTTCAGCTTGAGAATCTTCAGAGAGAACAAATCTTCTGGATCACTTCAGCAGGTTCTTAGATAGCAGCAAACTGATTGAGGAGGCTTCAATGCAATCCGTCACATAATCTTTAATTCAGCTTCACCTTGCTTCTGGGGTTGAAAGATTGAATTTGAAAGAATATTCTTCATTTCTTGCTCCTTCGAATGCGAATTCTTCAATGCTCACGGACGAAACTTTTGCTCAGAAATCTTTAACACAAACTCCATGATTCTTATCTATACCTGAAATCACTATTCAAGACAAAAACAAAACTAAAAGAAAACTTAGCACACAAATTAAAATAGAAACAAAAATATTTTTGGGTTTTTGATTTTTCTGAACAAGAAATAAAACAGAAATAACACTATTTTTGGATTTTTAATTTTTTTGATTTTTCTTTGATTTTTGAATTTTTTTTATTTTTTTGTTTATTTTTTTTTCAATTTTCTTTATTATTATTAATTTTTAATTCTCCTCTAATATTTAAATTAGAAGAACACTATGAACAAACTTAACAAAAATAAAAATGATATCTAACTTTAAGAGTGATTTGGGATCAAAGTTTTTAGACAGCCTTTATCCACTTGTCGGTACCTTTCATATTCACATCTTTGTCTGGTCGATCGTCGGTATTGTTGTCCACTTAAACACGAAAAATTTGTGACAGATTTAGGATATACTATTTGTTACAAGACAAGGTGAACTTAAAAACCTAAAATTTATATCTGATCCTAATTTCTTAGATACTATATCTTAAGGTCCATTCATCTGACGATGACCAGGGATATTGTTGTCCACCTAAATTAAGCAGCGAGATCTATAGACAATATGTATGTGTTCAATTTTAAGTGTACTAGAACGTGTTTCCCGCTTCCTGATATGCCCCAGCCATCAAGAACTTCCAGAGTACTCCTTACATCGGGTGAGCAGACAACCATTCAGAGAGAGAAGAGATTCAGAATTCTATTGCTAACTACTTCAGAGGGGTTGAGAAGAAGAAGGTTGCATATGCTGTGTACCAGGTTGGATTAGAAGTCGCGCAAAGGAGACAACATATGGCTAACAGATGAGAAGTATTTCACACATATATATCCTGCAGAGAAATAGAGTTGCATATGTTTTGTACCAGGTCGGATTGGAAGTCATGCAAAGGAGACAACATATGACTAACAGACGGAAAGAAACAAAATGATATTCTACAGACCTAATTTATCGGAATTTACTGTGACAATCGTCAATTTTCAGTCAAGTCAAAGTCAACTAAAGTCAACAAGTCAAACCGGTCAACTCAATTTGCCGTGAGTACTAGAGTTACTTTATGTAATTTCTAAACAACTCTCTATTCTAATGAGAGACCATAAATCGAAAAGTGTGTTCACCTAGATCTCCTTAACCTAAAACGGTGGTACGTGGAGAGCCAAACCGATAAAACAATGTTACATACTCACCGGGAGTATGTAAGATCCTTAATCAAGGCTTAACGGGGTTTAAGGACCTTGCAGTGCGTAGCCGGACACTCAAAAAGGTCACCAATGAAATCTCTCCCACATATCTCTAAGTATGTGAAACCTCTCCCACATATCTCTAAGTATGTGAAACCTCTCCCACATATCTCTAAGTATGTGAAACCTCTCCCACATATCTCTAAGTATGTGAAACCTCTCCCACATATCTCTAAGTATGTGAAACCTCTCCCACATATCTCTAAGTATGTGAAACCTCTCCCACATATCTCTAAGTATGTGAAACCTCTCCCACATATCTCTAAGTATGTGAAATCTCTCCCACATATCTCTAAGTATGTGAAACCTCTCCCACATATCTCTAAGTATGTGAAATCTCTCCCAAATCTCTCTCCGTATGTGAAATCTCTCCAAGAATGTCAAATCTCTCCCAAATCTCCCTAAGTATGTGAAATCTCTCCCAAATCTCTCTCCGTATGTGAAATCTCTCCAAGAATGTCAAATCTCTCCCAAATCTCCCTAAGTATGTGAAATCTCTCCCAAATCTCTCTCCGTATGTGAAATCTCTCCAAGAATGTCAAATCTCTCCCAAACCTCCCTAAGTATGTTAAATCTCTCCCAAATCTCTCTCCGTATGTGAGATCTCTCCAAGTATGTCAAATCTCTCCCAAATCTCCCTAAGTATGTGAAATCTCTCCCAAATCTCTCTCCGTATGTGAAATCTCTCCCAAATCTCTCTCCGTATGTGAAATCTCTCCAAGAATGTCAAATCTCTCCCAAATCTCCCTAAGTATGTGAAATCTCTCCCAAATCTCTCTCCGTATGTGAAATCTCTCCAAGAATGTCAAATCTCTCCCAAACCTCCCTAAGTATGTGAAATCTCTCCCAAATCTCTCTCCGTATGTGAGATCTCTCCAAGTATGTCAAATCTCTCCCAAATCTCCCTAAGTATGTGAAATCTCTCCCAAATCTCTCTCCGTATGTGAAATCTCTCCCAAATCTCTCTCTGTATGTGAAATCTCTCCAAGTATGTCAAATCTCTCCCAAATCTCCCTAAGTATGTGAAATCTCTCCCAAATCTCTCTCTCTATGTGAAATCTCTCCAAGTATGTCAAATCTCTCCCAAATCTCCCTAAGTATGTGAAATCTCTCCCAAATCTCTCTCCGTATGTGAAACCTCTCCAAGTATGTCAAATCTCTCCCAAATCTCCCTAAGTATGTGAAATCTCTCCCAAATCTCTCTCCGTATGTGAAATCTCTCCAAGTATGTCAAATCTCTCCCAAATCTCTCTAAGTATGTGAAATTTCTCTCACATATCTCTTTGTATGTGAAATCTCTCCAAGTACGTCAAATCTCTCCCAAATCTCTCTGAGAACGAGGAATCTCTCTCAAATCTCTCTCGAAATCCGAACCGAAAGTACTGTTCATTACTGTTCACAACAGTACCTTCGGTTCTAGCCAGACTTCGGACCGAACCCCCTTGCCTTCGCCTCGGACTGCTTCTCTTCGGACCAGCCTCGCTTCGCTTCTTTCTTCTGGCTCGCGCCTTCGCTTCCGAACCATGCACCCTCCTGACCGAACCTCGGCCTAGGGACCGAACCTCGGCCTAGGACCGAGAGGTCTCGCTGGGAACACATTTTTCTCCCGGTTTTCGCGTAGTTTTGCGTTTAAGGCCCGTTTTTAATTATTTTAACGCGGGGTTTTCACCCAAAATCATATTTTAACATAATAAACCCTAAATATTCACAATTTAATCATAAATTCATAAAAATCTCTATTTAAATAATAAAAGCAAGTGGGTAAAAGTACAAAGAGGTGGAGTGTTGACTTTGCTTTACTTTATGACACAAGCAACCACTCCCACACCCACTCTATGACCAGCCATACCTCCCCACCTTACCTAGGTCACATTAATGTCCTTTCCACTCAATCATCACTCCTTCCCACGTTTTTGAAGAGCTGGATATTCATCCTCTCTCCTCATTTTCTCTCATTTGTTCTCATTTCACAAGAAGATCAAACTCCTTTCTCTCTCACTTTCTCTCTCTAGAAATCCGAGATTCAAGGGCTGATCTTGAGAGTTTCCTCCACCTTTGGTAAGCATAATCCATTTTCTTTAAGATTATCTCGATTATTTCCACTCAAATCATGAGTATCTTACACAAACTCCATTATAATTGTGTTAGAGCTTCGAATCTTCAAGCGATTCTTCAAGTGTTCTTGGGTTGAACACTTCTCTTCTTCAATATTTATCTACTGAAATCCCACAAGGTGAGTTCATACCCCTACATTTTCATGTTTTCTTAAGTTTTTAGGGGGGGAATACAAGTTAAAACACCAAGAACATAACTAAAACTTTCTAACAACTTTCATCAGAAAAGTTGGACTCCATTCACGGACTGTTTTGGACACCTTAAACATTATAGTTTTCAAAACTGTTTTAGGTGCATGTAGTTCCACTTCTTAGCTTTAAAATGACTACTTGCACATCTCCATACGATTTTTCTACAATTTATGGTGATTTTTACAAAACTGTCTATCATTTCAAACACCAATCCGGACCAGTCTGTGATTATGGACTTTTTCACCTAAGTTGCAGGTCATTAAAAATCATGATAAAAATTATGAGTAAACTAGACACATTTTGGGAACTCCCAGAATTTACGGATTTAGTTTTCGACTTCGTATGGTTTTTCTATGAATTTTCAAAAACAGTGTAGAAAGGCTGAAAATTTGTTAACAGCTTGTAATTTTTACAACACTTTGTATAATGTTGAGCAAAGTGGATAATGTCAAGTTCTAAGTATTGAATGTGATATGTTGTAAATTTTATCATCATAAACTGAAAATAAGTCATTCATGATAAGATTATTCATTCATTTAGAACACGTATATATATATATAAACTATAATAAGCATAGTTTAATGGATTTTATAATCCTAACGCTTTTTCATAAAAGAGTTCTTATATATTACAAACGTTTTGGATAAAACTATAATAGGTATAGTTTTGAATACATCACATAACACACACGTACGAAAAGGGTACATTCATACAGAAAGGTTTTACACTCCCGCATACAACTTGTAAACTTGTTAACCTAGATTGTGAGACATTCTCTTTCCGTACGTCCGAGTGCGGAATATAAAATCATGTACGTTATAATCAGAGTCTCCTGGAGGGAGAACGTGATATTTATATATAGATCTATATTGGGTTTGACACCCCACACCTTGCTGCTAGCTACAGTTGGACCTGCAGGTCTACGGGTGATAATTGTCATTTCAGTTATTCGACGCCTGAGAAACGTCGTGGCAGGTTCATTAGTCTTAAGTATGATTATAGCGGCTCACATAAGGATATAACAATACATAAAGTTTACGGGATTTTTATAAAACTTTAATGGGTTTTATGTCGATTTTAAAATCACTTTTATCTCAATAAGTACCGATATTACTGTCTACATTCGGTTTTTGGTATTTATGACTACACATCATTTTGAAACCACATTTATAACTTTAAGTATAGACGATACTTGTTATTTTCTCGGTCCTGAGACTTAGGACTACATATACATTAAGTATTAACAAACATAAGAATTTGCGGGAACATCATTTAATTCAAGTGCGGTTATGTCAATTTAAGCACATTTTATTTTCCTTTAATAAGAAAGGTTACTTATACATTTTGGTCGTCGGTTATGAGACTACATTACATAAACTTTATAAAGAAAATATCGGATTTTCTGAATACATATCATATCATTTTTACAAGGAAACCGGTCTATTTCTCCAATAAAATCTCTTATGAACTCACCAACCTTTGTGTTGACACTTTTCAAAACTACTTGTATTCTCAGGAATTCAGTGAAAACAGGAAACCAACAACGTTTTGAGGATGGGACGATAAATCGTCAAATAGTTCATTTTGTTTCATAATGTAATTGATTCGAATCATGTAAACATATACATTGGTGTAACTTTTTCAGTTATATTTATGATGGTTGTATTTACTTTGAGCACTATTATACTCATTGTTGTGATACTCTACATGAAGTCCTCCACCCTCGAACGTTTCCGCCATCCTTGGTTTGGGGGTGTGACATTTACCAGTCGCCCCATCCAACCGGAATTAAGGACAGAATCCGCACATCGAGGAAAAGTTAAACCACGGTTCCAAGTACGGGTTCAATTAATGTGACGAGTAGATTCCCATATATATCTCCCTGATCAACCTATCCGAGCGTCGTATTGTCAGGCTGAACGTATCTAACTAGGTCAAGATTTGTCAATTCTATAAATTTCCTAAGTTCAACTCTCCCTAGTCAAGTCCATTTAAAAATTTTCGTGCCTAGCAACGCATCAAACCAGAGCATAGACCCTTCAACTTCGGGTACATTACCCAGACTTAGGTTGCCTGTTATCACTTGATAATATCACTTCCCAGAACATCTCCCTCAAGCAGCACATTTCATAACCAACAATTTTTTTATTTTCTGATTTTCTAATGTTTTTGGATTCTTAAAATTTTCTAATTTTTGTTTCGTTTTTATTTCTCCCCCTAAATTTGTGCATAGGAGAGAAACGAAAGTAAATGCGCAAATTTAAACTATCCTAAAACAAAAATTAGTCTTTAAAGTGAATCAGATTAAGAAAAACGCAGGAGTATAGAGAAGAAAACGCAAACCATAAGTCACCGATTGAATCTGCATTCTAAAGGTCTGAGAATAGTACGCATAATCTCAGAATAGATCCAAAAATTCTTCACATCGTTAAGCACTAACCCCATGAGTGATCTCTTCCTTTCTTCCATTCCTGCAAAAGGACACATACTCTCAAAAAAAATTCCGAGTATTGTATAGTTGAGAGATGCCTCCTATCATGTGCTTGGAACAGCCACTACCAACAAACCGAAGTATGATGATATGCCTCCATGGCTGCTCCGACACAGAGCGGGATCAGTTGGTCTTTGGAACCCAGTCCATTTTGAAACTGGGTCGACCTTTGTCATCCTTGCACATTACTCTCTCCCATGACATGTCCTGTTTATCACAAACAAAAGATGTAGAAACGTTAGAAGCATTAGGAGATTTAGGAGTTTTCACCTTTGGTACCCATCTATATTCGGGTTTAACCCATCTCTTGTTCGATCCGATGGGTGCCTCGGCACTTGCTTTGGAACTTGAAGCAGATTGCCGAGATGACTTTGACCTAGCCGGTCTTGGTTTTGTTGGGGCATCTCTTGAACTGGGCTTGTTGGTCGGCATTCCCTTCTTGCCCTTGCCATTTAGATTCTTGGCCTTATGGGATTGATTTTTGGCCTTCTGCGCATTCCAGTCACCATTGTCTGAGCGTGACCTAGAAGGGTTTCTTTTGAAGTATCTCCCACTTGGCACGTTTTGCCATCCTTGAGCATAGTAGGGAACGTATGCGCGATTTGGACAGTTTCTGGCAATGTGTCCAGGTGTTCCACAGTGAAAACATGTCTTTTTCTTCACCGTGAAGTTATTTATTCCTGCCCCTGTTGGCGTATCGTTGCCTTGTCTCTTGTTGTTCCCATATGCACACTTACAACAGGAACTTTGTTGCGCTGGAATTGGAGGCCTATATTTCTCAACGACAGGTTTGTTAGAAGCAGCCGAGTTCGAAGCAACAGATTTAGAGTTCAAGGAGTCATTGGTTTGTTTAGAAGAACTCTCTTTCTTCTCATCCTCTGCTACTTTACCTGCACATGTAACAGAAACATCAATATTTTCAACATTAATAACTCCTCCTGACACAAATCCAGCTGGTTTTCCGTATTTAAGATGTGCCTCCCTGTTAATTTCTTCTTGTTTCATAGGGATGGATGTGTAGTTATGATTGTAAGGAGGAGGTACACTATCATACCCTAGACCCTTGTTTTGATTCCTTTTAAACTACATGCTTTGGTCTATCATATTTGCAACCACCTCACTTGAGAAATCATATTTTCTAACATCAAGTTTGGCGGTTTAAAACTTTCCTTTCAAAGATTCAACTTCAGCCACTAGCTCAACATTTTGTTTGACTACATAATCATAGTTTTCACATTTGTTACTGTAGTCTTCCTGAAGTTTCCTAAAGTCCTTGGTTTTTGCTTCCAATTCAGCCTTCAGGGGTTTCTGTCCTTTCCTGAGTTGATATCCTTCATATCTCAGGTCCTCAACTTCTCTTTTAAATAAATCAATTTGATCCCGAAGAAATTTAATCGTATCTTCACATGATTGAGAACATGAAACCTCACATGAATGAGAACATGACACTTCATTGACCGGAAGGTTTATAGAACTCTTTAAAGCGTCAAGCTCTTCATTCACTTCAGCAATACTAAGACGATTGAGATCTTTTGTCTTCTTGATGACAGCTACATTCATATCCCACGATTTTGGAAGTGAATTTAGCAGCTTTTTGTTTATCTCGGACTTAGTCAAGAAGATCCCGGCTATATTCATCTCAGTAGTGAGTGTAGTAAATCTCTGCAACTGAGTTTCGAGGGTTTCTCCAGGGATAAAATCGAAAAAGTTGAAATTTTGTCTTAATGTCTCTTGACGACTCTCTTTCATGTTTTCAAATTCCCTCGTAGACCTTAAAATCGATTAAAAAAAAACTAGAAGCTAAAATAAAATTTAAAAGTCAAACTTAAAATGCCTATTTTTTTAAATCAACCTTAAAAGTCAAAATTTTAAAAAAAATAAACTCAAAAGTCAAACTAAAAAGCTGAATTTGAAAATTTAAAAGTCAAATGAGAAAGTCAAAGCTTAAAGTCAAATGTCAAACTTGAAAGTCAAAGTCAAATTTTTAAAGTCAAAGGTCAACCTTGAAAGTCAAATTTAAAAAAAAATTAAACTCAAAAATCAAACTTAAAAGTCAAATTTAAAAAGTTAAACTCAAAAGTCAAACTCAAAATTTTAAATAAAAAAAAACAAAAATAAAAGTTAAAAATAATATATATATTTAAATATTATTATTATTATTGTTAATTTTTTTTATTTTGAAAGAAAAAGGAATTTAAAAATAAAAGAAATTGAGTTTTTGGGTTAAATTTGACAAAATTTCGAAAATTGGATGCGACTGGAAGTGTTTAAGAATTAAAAACGGAAGGCTTGTAACAAGTTGTTCCTTAGTTTAACTAGTAAAGTGCCTTCTTGAAGTTGGAGAGGTCCCGTGTTCGATCCTTGCCAGACGCAAATTAGCTCCTGCTCTTTCCTTTTTTTTAATGAAGCGCTGATTGATCTGAATCCTTAGCCGATCACGAGCCGTTCTGCCGAGCCGCACACGTTCGATCCGCAAGCCGCCGAGCCGAGCCGCAAACTCCGGAAACCCTAGCCGTAAACCAGAACCCCGCCGCCGGCCGTGAACTGTTTCCGGCAGTAAGCTCCGGCCGAAAACCCTTCAACAATTACGTGAAAAACAACGATTTTTCGACTTTGAAGCTCCAAAACTCAATCAAAAACCTTTTTTTATGAAAAACACAAAGAACAAACCCCCTTTATTTTTGCGAGATCTATCAAAAAACGCAAAAATATTTCGAAGATAAGATCAAATATTGCTCCAAAATAGAGTTTACGGCCCAAGAACTCGGTGTTTACGGCCGTAAGCTTGGACCGTAAACACAGAATATTCGATATTTGGATGAAACAATAAATCCTTTTGACTGATACAACTTGGCTCTGATACCAATTGTAAGTCCCTAGTTTGCCCGTGTATCAGTCAGATCCGTTTGATGGTGCGGAATCCCAATCAAACGGATGATGTCAGATAAAATAGAAGAGAAGGAGAAGAAGTATAATATGAATCTTGAATGTATTGATAATATGAATGAAGTTCCTTACACAAGATTCACACACATACGCTCCTTGTTCTCTCTGTCCGTAAACTCCTTCTAGTTCATCAATCACTACTCCTCACCCTAACACCTCTATTTATACTTGGAATATGGGCCGGATTGATGGGTTTTGCTTATAAGACATCCTATGTGCTCATACAAACCCTAAAGCTTGGATCTAGGTTTCTCTATTGTACATACTTTGAATCCAAGACTTTGAACCCTAATTCTAGCATATGGAAATCGAAATTCACATGTAATTAGGTTTAAGAACATACCTTGATTGTTATATAGAAATAACAATCCAATTCCTCTTTGAATTGACCTTGGAAAGCTGAGAGTCACAAGTGTGACTCCTCTAATGGCTTACAAACACCATAAGCAAGTGGAGAAGGTATAAAGAGAGAGGAGGGAGGTTAGAATTCGTCCTTAGGACTTCTTGGGAAGGGTTAGACGAATTCATAAGCCTTAGGGGGTTTATATAGGTGTAAAGATTAGGGTTTTAGTCCTTATCCTTATCTAGTTGCTTGCCCACCAAGCAACCATAAGATAAGTCTTAGAAACCCTTATCCTAGTCAAATTCTAAGGGATTTACACCTCAAATTCGTTCACCATATATATAAGATAATCCTTACCTTATTTTGTAACTATCACATAATTACAATTCAGCCCCTCTAGTTTAATTAGTTACACTTGATCACAAAATTAATTCTTAATTAATTATTGAACAATATTAATTAAACAAATATGATTTCTCCTTTAATATATTATTCTTATAACATATTAATAAATCATAATAACCTCTCTCTCTATTTATTTCTCCAATCAAGTTGCTTTGGTGAAGGCAACCCAAAAGGACCATGCACCATCGGGTCAAGTACATACCAAAATAGTTATGGACTTAGACACTAATCCAACACGGATAACACATGGGCCGTAAATGAGTTTACGGCCGTAAACTCGGCCGTAAACTAGACCATAAATTCATAAATATTACAGAAAAATACAATTGCCCAGAAAAGTAAAGTATAAACCATATTTTGACCCAACAAGGCCAATGGAGACGACGAGTTTTTAGAGAGAAATAGTGACGGAGATGGTGAGGCTGAAGAAGTAGCAAGAGATGGTGAAAGGGAGATGGATTAGGGATATTACAGATCGAATCATCGAGAAAGCAATAGAGAATAGTGATGGGAAGAGAAGGAACGCCAACTAATTTGAAGTCGATCTGATGTTCATAATATCCAGATTCTAGGGTTCTTCCGTTTTAGGAAAAGGAAACAGTAGGGAAATTGGAATCCGATGAGAAAAGAAATCAGAGTAAAAGAAATCGAAGGTCGATGATGACAAGGAAATTGGAGGTCGACGAGAAGTCAGAAGCAAATAGAAGGCAGTGACTATACCTGATAGAGACCATTCAGGGTCGTCAGCCTCCCAAAGAAATAAACACATGAGATAGATAACTTTTTACTAAATTCTTCTTCGTTTTCTAAAATGAAAATACATGGCTTCTTAAATAGTAAATAGACAACACCACACTACTAGAATTTAGGAATCATGCAAAACATGGTAAATGAATATGTAGGTAACCAACATGGAAATACTAAGTCAAATTATAAGAAAATATGCAGGCACTAAAAGTGGGGAAATTCACCGGTTCA
Source organism: Lactuca sativa (assembly GCF_002870075.4). Classification (NCBI taxonomy): domain Eukaryota; kingdom Viridiplantae; phylum Streptophyta; class Magnoliopsida; order Asterales; family Asteraceae; genus Lactuca; species Lactuca sativa. Next base: position 78,334,781 of record NC_056626.2, on the reverse strand, counting down.
CATAGTGGATAATTTCCATGCAAATACTGACAACTAGAAAATGGATCGTAATTAGTGTTGCAAAGGATTTTCCATTTAACACATAATATATTTGGTGGATCCGGCCATGGAGAAGGCCTTATGGATGACTTGGGACTCGTATCAACTCCTCCAACCTTAAAATTGACCTCGTACTCAAGGTCACATAAGCTAGTATGACGAGCAACAAGAACGGAAAAGTGTTAGGCGAACAATTGAAAATGGAGCATGAGAGGTCGAACTTGTCTGGTTGGTATTTTGCAGTGCAATTGTAGCAAAGACCTTCGGCTTGTCGTTTTTTCATTTCGGTAAGGCTTAACCGCTTGATTGGAAGTGGTGAAGAAGATGGTGAAGGAGTGGGCAATAAGGGTGGTTTTGTCGGCGACGGTTCATGAGAACCATCGAATGACAGGACTTAAGCTTGGAGTTTGTCTTCAATGAGCTTCGCAAGGCCATAGACTTGATGAAGAGTGTTGGGTTTGTGGAGTTCGATTTCGTTTTGAATGTCATTTCAAAGGTCGGATAAGAAACAATTGAGTAATGATTCTCAGGTGAGGCCGACGACACAATTGATAGTCTTCTCAAAATCGGCTTGGTAGGCAGAAACGGTGGAAGTTTGCGTAAGCTTGAAGAGTGTGGCTTGATGATCATACGTGGATGGGCTGAAACGCAACTCCAATGCTCGCGAAAACTTTGTCCAATTTCCAAGTAGTTCGTTGTTGGTCAAATTTTTGTACTAACTTAAAGCTTCCTCGGTGAAATAGAAGTCGGAAAGTGATAAACATTGTGTCGGCGAGATCACGTAATATTCAAAGTAATTGGTGGCTTGAAAGAGCCAATCAAGTGGGTTGGAGCCATCGAAGGTGGGAAGGAAGATTTTGGGTGGTGTTGGTTGTTTTTGTGGCAGTGGTGGCTGTGAGGTGGGGGTGACAGTAGTGGCGGCTGGTAGATCTATTGGTTGGTGAGAAGATAGACGAGAGTAGCCATGTCTGTGATGATTTTGTCGAGTCGGCTGTTGGTGGCAGTGGTAAGGTAGACGAGAGATTGAAGTTGGTCTTGCATGGAGAGGGGTTCAACAGGTTTGTTTTCTTGTTTTGGAGGCATGGTAAGAGAGATGAAAGCACCAAATGGTATAGCCAAATTCGAGATTGGCAATCTCCTAAGAATTAAGAAAAGAACGAAACACTTTGGAGCCAATTTTCTTCTTGAATTCCTTTCAAATGAACAATACAATTTAAATAGATAACATTACCAAATCTATGCTAAATATGCATGCAGGTAACAAAACCGTGGACTCCTAATGAGGAACACTAACTCCTTTATTGACTCTTGAAGAAAATACCAAGTCTTTCTCCATAAACCCATGCATGTGGCTAAATGAAAACATAAGAACGAGTCTCCTAGTAAACAAGTTCATATTAATACCCCACAACATACGAACATAACATGTGTTCAGGACACGTAGCCAGACATTGACCACCTAGTTAAGGGACCAAAACTGTCAATATAAAAAACTAATATGGCTAAAGTCTTAAGTTCCAAAGTTTATTATTCATTTGACATTCCATAATTAATATGTATATATAATGATTGTATTAATGATATTGACTATGTTTTTTTGAACGGAAAATCTACCTTTCATATTTCGATGATGTGGAACTTGAGTATCCATTCTCGTGCAACCTTAGACCGAACGATTCTCCCCCACTTAGATTCGATTGCGCTCTTCCAATCCACAAAGAATTTAATGGATTAACAGTCCATCTCACAACCTTACGATTCAAACTGTCAACAGCCAGGGCTTGCAAGAACTAGCATTTCCTTACTAGCCAACCTTAGCGATCACACACAATCCAAGACCAGATGAACACTTCCCGAAATCTCAACGAGCCCAACAATCCAAATGCTTCCCATAATACGACCCCAAATCCTTAACCCATTTCAGCTCGTGACATAGAACTATAACCCTTGACCGGAATGGACGGATTATCAATCCCACAATCCACTTATCGCAAAAGTCGATGCACTCAAAGCATCTCTATCAATGTTCGTTTACATCCTTTCGTCAATCCAAACATCTGATCAACCCGAGCGATTAATTTGTCACTTACACTCAGGAGTGAGGGTTGTCACACCCTTGGTCGCCAGCGGAAACGCCAAGGTGCGCAATGTAAATCAGTAATCACAGTTATTGAACATACATTGAACAATACAAATATAATCTTCAATTATTACCAAAATAGAAATTACATTGCCAATGAGTATTGCTAAATCGTGACACACGAATAACAATCTGGCGTTTACAAATGCATAATAAAATAACATAAACTTTCTTATTTCTTTATCATTGTCACACCCCCAAACTAGAACGGCGGAAACATTCGGGGGTGGAGGACGTCATGTACAATATCATAACAAATGAATAGTAAAGAAATTACACACAGCCATCATATACATGATTGAAAAGTTTAAATGATTGTAGTATTACATGTTTGCAAGTCAATTACAATATGATGTCCAAAAGATTAAACTAACGCCTGAGCGTAAGTCTTCAAAAGCAGTTGCTAACCTGATTTAGCGATTCCCTGAGAATACAAGTTATTTCAAAGAAAAAATGTCAACATTTAAGTTGGTGAGTTCATTAGTAGTTTTTTTGATAAAATGTATGTCATTCGAAAGTTCGTTTATGATTTCCAGAAAATCCGATATTTCTTAAGAATGATGTTGTAAATCGTTTTTGTACAAAATGATTGTATTTGAACCAGGAAAATCCTATATTTTCCTAAAATGAGATGCAGTCTTAAATGACCAAGACTATAACCTGTAAGAAAATATGCCATGCTTAGAAATCAAGATGTATAGTTTTATTATTTAGTAAAACTAGTTGTGGAAGTGTTTATCTTGAATTCTGAACATGCCGATAATACCCTAGAATATAGTTACTACCCCCCGAGCATGATTGAGTTATGTATTACTACGTGCATGAGTCATTGTTTCCGCGTGTTGTGAGTTCCTCATAACCATACTAGACACAGTACCTAATGTTGACATTTGTCACCCCAGGGACTGTAGCTAACAGTCAGGGTGCAGAGTCGTCAGCCCTGTACAGATCTATACACACTTGTCACGCTCTCCCTCCAAGAGACTCTGGTTATAGGTGGGGACTTTCGTTTGGTACAAACAAAGCCATATGACATCACATGATTTCTAACAACGATGTTCATGAGTAATATGATGAAAAATCTTTTGACAATTCGAGCTAACAATTAAGTCACATATGCAAAAGTGTGTATGTTTATGTCCAAAATGATTACCCTTTCTACAGTGTTAACAAAGGCATAATAAAAAATTGTGATTTGTCAAATACACATAATGTTATAGTTGAAATGGTTACCCTTGATATGATGTAGTATGCAAACGTATAAATAAAACGTATTTCATTTATAAAACATATTGTATCCCCGGAGGGTAAGTTGTGTTGTGAGGTATTTTGCATGATAATAACTTCATAAGATAGTTAAAACAACAGTATGAAAAGTATAGCAAAAGATTGATGTTTCACACGATTTTAGCCGTGTGTTTACTTGTATCCCCCCCCCCCCCTAAAAGTGTTTAAAAGCAGTTAAAAACGTATTTAAAGTGTGTTTGTAGGGGTATGAACTCACTTCGTTGAAGTGGTGAATTAATGAAAACGATTCTTTGTTTGGGCAGCACTTTGACCAGAAAGAAGCAAGTTTCTCGGAAACTTCTGGAGTTCGAGACTTGCGTCGTGTGTTAGAGGTATTACCGGGGCTTCTGGATAGTTTAGCTCATGGCATGCATCACTCGTCAACTTGCTCTGGAAGGGTCAATCAAACAGCTCACCTCGTGAGCTATTTGTTCACCTCCTAAGTCTGGCACAACGTCGAAGTTTGTGCCCCGAACTTCAGAAATTCATATATTTCACATACGAGCTCTGTTTTTGACGTTCTTTATATCCATACGTAGGTGAGAATATAATCTACAACTCTCATTTAGACTTCGTCGGCTAATTTGTAATTTATTTTTAATTATATATTTTTAATAGGCCGAAACACGAAAAGTCCGTTTAAAAATCCATAACTTCTTCATCCGATGTCCGTTTTCGTCAGTCGTTTTACCGTTATATTACCATTGGCTAAAAGTCGTTCGATCTCTATTTCAAGTTTTTAGTTGTCTACTGCTATGTCCGAAACTTCGAAAAATCATAACTACCTCATACGAAGTCAGATTTGGGCGTTCTTTTTATGTATGTTTACAGTTTTGGGATATCTACGACTTTCATTTAGATACCTAAGGCCAAAAAGTATTTTATTGGAATTTTGTATTTTATGTTTAACAGTGTTTTACCAGTATTGTCGCGGATCTTCGATCGGTCATAACTTTTTCGTTATAACTCGGACTTTAGTGTTCTTTATATTTTTGGAAACCTTGTTACGATATCTACCACTTAGTATACTCAATTATGGTTACTGAACAAATTTATTTTTGACCTAATTTTTGTTGGTGTTACATTATCCCCCCCCCCCCCCCCCCCCCCGTTAGAGAAAATTTCGTCCCGAAATTTGCATTTTGATTGGGACTTCAATTGTTGAGGAAGGGTGAGTGTACTTCTGTTCCATTTGATCTTCTTGTTCTCTAGTGAGTCCGGATCCTAGGGTGGGCGTTGCTACGGACCATCATTATCCTGTCTGTTGTTTTGATCGGTATAGGTCGTGTGGATTTGGGTTTCTATGTTCATCTAAATGTTAGCATTGTTCACTTGTAATACAGGTTGTTTCATTTTGAATTTCATGGTTGAATTCTTACCTGGTCCGCTTATCACCGCCTTGTGTATACAAGTTGCATACACATTTGTAGTGATAGGTTAACCGTAATCATTCCTATACTCTGCATTTGAACTTGACTCGTCGTACATGTGCTATTCCTAAATAGTATGTCGGTAATACTTCAGGAAGGTTGCAAAGGATATAGTACTCCTCACATGAGTGCTACGGGATTTTGAAACTAGAAACGGTTTGGGAGTTGTATCGAGTTTGTCGTTATAAATTGATAGAGTTTCGTTAGCTAACGGTGAAAGTGAAGGGTCTTTTCATAGCACATGCAATTGGCAAGGTGAAGACCAAGCCAATCCATTTCTAGTAGCTATTTAGGAACTTCTTATCGTAATAATTGTGAAGTCGATCGGGACAAGTGTTCGTTAGTGGGATAGTGCATTCTATATATGTGTTTTCAGTGCTTTTAGTCTATCTTTGTTATTACTACTATGAAGGTTTTGCTTAATGATTGGGGTGTTTGTTTGAGTAGATTTTTAAATTTGTGACTCACGGAACTCCTCTGCTCCTATTATTAAATGGAATGCATGTAAATGAGTTATCGAGGAGAAATGTACCCGGAATAACCGTGGGATCTGCAATAGCCTCCTCTTGGCCCACTGCGAATACTCGGCCTCCTCCACCAGCATTCATGTTGTTTGCCTTCGGGCAGTCCCTTCGGAAGTGCCCCGTTGCTCCGCACTCATAACAAGTACGGTCTACTCCCACATTTGCGGTTGGAGCGGCTGGTTGAGTTGGTTCCCTGCAGTAGCGGACGGTGTGTCCCTTACTGTTGCACCTAATGCAATGCATTTCACGGCAGGGTCCATGATGATGAAAGTTCCATCAGTTGCACTTAGGCTGGTTGCCGTTGTACGACCTTGTGGGTGTGGGGGTGGTAGGGACAGTAACAGCGTGAGCTGTCACTAACTGTTGCCTTTTGGGGTTCTCTTGCGTGGTTTCCCCCTTTCTCTTATTCCAGGGTTTCCTTCGGTCCTCTATATCCTTCGGTGGCTCCGAAACAACGGTAATAGTACCCTGTTTAACACCGTGATCAATCAATCGTTAAGCCAAGCGCTTCGCACTGTCAAACGTGACTGGGTTAGAGGCCAGGACATGCCCCTGGATCTGGGGTGATAATCCCCAAATATACCTCTCCACCTTCTTCGATTCCGGGTTTACCATACCTGGGCACAAGGCTGACAAATCACTGAACCTGGCCGTGTAAGCGACTAGGTCCGATCCGGTCATCCTTAGGTTCCATAGCTCATGCTCTAACTTTTAGATTTCACCCCTCGGGCAGTATTCTTCCAGCATCAAGATTTTGAGATTTTCCTAAATCATGGCATTAGCAACTGGGAGAGATAGGGCTTTCACATGACCCTTCCACCAAGTGAGGGCTCGATCAGATAAAGTGCAAGCGGCGAACTTGACTTTACTGGTCTCCGGGCATGCACAGATCTCGAAGACCGTTTCGGTCTTCTCGAACCATTGCATAAGTGCAATGACTCCTCCTACCCTGTTGCAAGTCTTTGGCTTCGTATTCGAAAATTCCTTCTATGCGCATTCCCTGATATGACCATGGCCAATGCCATTATTCAAGTGGTTGGTACTGCTTCCAGTTTCACCAGCTTTGTTAGTGTTTATATGCGTAAGAGCAGATGCTACTGCTGCAGTGATAGCAGCTTGTACCATGACAGGATCATATTATGGAGGTGGTGGCGGTGGCGTAGGTTTTGCGTTGTTGACGCGGCGTGCAGATCTGCAAGGCGACATCGCGCTGCCAAAGAAGTAACAATGAAGACAATAAGTCTTTAATGATTGAGAGTCGCGTGTTAATGAGTTAGCTATTTTAAACATTTCATGAATTGGATTTGACCTAAACAAGGTTTTGAGTTTGATTCATAATGAGTTTATGTACAAATAGATAAACTTATGAATTGGAGTGATAGCCAAGAAATTTTACACGCACGCAAATGCGTTATATATATATATATATATATATATATATATATATATATATATATATATATATATATATATATATATATATATATATATCGTGGATACATCGAAATGTTGGGAAAATTTGACCTTATCTACAGGTCTCCAGTACAGAAAGTTAATACTAGGGTCTATACAAAGACCTAAATTATCTCCAAAAGACAGAGTAGAGTAGACTCTACTTGTAAGGGGAATTGTTGTGATTGGTACTTGATTCAGCCCTAGCTTCAGCCAGCTGCTGTTCCGCTTCCCATACGCATCTTTGCAGTGCCACCTGGTTCTGACGAAGATCCTTGGTCCCAGATCGACAGGCATCCAACTCCACCTGTAAAGCGTTAGTACAAGACCTTCCAAAGTCCTGGTCCTCGGTCAGATGACGAAGACGAACTGTGTTGACTCTAGAGTTAGCACGGATCTCCCTGACTTCAGCATCAAGATTTTGAGATTTTCCTAAATCATGGCATTAGCAACTGGGAGAGATAGGGCTTTCACATGGCCCTTCCACCAAGTGAGGGCTCGATCAGATAAAGTGCAAGCGGCGAACTTGACTTTACTGGTCTCCGGGCATGCACAGATCTCGAAGACCGTTTCGGTCTTCTCGAACCATTGCATAAGTGCAATGACTCCTCCTACCCTGTTGCAAGTCTTTGGCTTCGTATTCGAAAATTCCTTCTATGCGCATTCCCTGATATGACCATGGCCAATGCCATTATTCAAGTGGTTGGTACTGCTTCCAGTTTCACCAGCTCTGTTAGTGTTTATATGCGTAAGAGCAGATGCTACTGCTGCAGTGATAGCAGCTTGTACCATGACAGGATCATATTATGGAGGTGGTGGCGGTGGCGTAGGTTTTGCGTTGTTGACGCGGCGTGCAGATCTGCAAGGCGACATCGCGCTGCCAAAGAAGTAATAATGAAGACAATAAGTCTTTAATGATTGAGAGTCGCGTGTTAATGAGTTAGCTATTTTAAACATTTCATGAATTGGATTTGACCTAAACAAGGTTTTGAGTTTGATTCATAATGAGTTTATGTACAAATAGATAAACTTATGAATTGGAGTGATAGCCAAGAAATTTTACACGCACGCAAATGCGTTATATATATATATATATATATATATATATATATATATATATATATATATATATATATATATATATATATATATATATATATATATATATATATATATATATATATATATATATATATCGTGGATACATCGAAATGTTGGGAAAATTTGACCTTATCTACAGGTCTCCAGTACAGAAAGTTAATACTAGGGTCTATACAAAGACCTAAATTATCTCCAAAAGACAAAGTAGAGTAGACTCTACTTGTAAGGGGAATTGTTGTGATTGGTACTTGATTCAGCCCTAGCTTCAGCCAGCTGCTGTTCCGCTTCCCATACGCGTCTTTGCAGTGCCACCTGGTTCTGACGAAGATCCTTGGTCCCAGATCGACAGGCATCCAACTCCACCTGTAAAGCGTTAGTACAAGACTTTCCAAAGTCCTGGTCCTCGGTCAGATGACGAAGACGAACTGTGTTGACTCTAGAGTTAGCACGGATCTCCCTGACTTCAGTTTGAGTTGTAGTTAGCTCTATCATATCATATAACATAACAAACATGTACGAGTATTTTGAGAATCACTTACTTGAGCTTGGCTAATTGCACACACCACACCCCTTTATTTTATTAGAAAATTCTTTCATAGAACATTTATTATATGAAAATCTATCAAACCCTTAGTTTGAGTTCAGACACACCCGAGAGTATCCCCGAATCCCTTAAACCAAGGTTTTGATACCAACTTGTAACATCCCAAAAATCGTAAGGTAAAAATTTCATTTTTATTTCAACTATAAACACCATTTAGCATTTCCAATCATTCAAAAGTATATCAAAGTAAAAATAGTTATCAGAATACAATCACAAAATCATAAAGTTGCAGAAACATGCATGGATGTAGTGCAGTCACATCGGGCCCTTCTCGTTTGTACCGAAAGTACCTGAAACCATAAACATAAGCCATAAGCACAAAGCTTAGTGAGTTCCCCCAAAATACCACATATCATACATACATTGGGCCTTGCTCCACCACCATTGGGCCCCGTCCGGCTTTGGGTCCCGCCCCGCATCGACCCCACCTGGCATCATGCCCCGCCTGACATCGAACCCCGCCCGGAACAGATCTGTCAGTAACATGAGATTGGTCATATCCATTCATACTCATCAGGCCTCGCCTGGCATTGAGCATTGCCCGATATACATACAACACATAAAAAAAAACATGTAAAAATCACTAATATAAATGGCATACAATACCCTCATCAGGCCCCGTCTGGCAGCAGACCCCGTCCGGTTTACATTCACTTATCACACATACAACTAGCATCTTAGTCATAATAAATCATGGACTAACATTGGTGCCTTCAACCCGCAAAGCACAGTGAAAAGACTTACCTCTATCAGAAGATAGCAATCTTACACCCATGTCTGTTGTGTAACGGCTCCTCACCCTCACACTGAACATAATCATCACCAACCCTAGGTGTAAGCATAGGCAAATGCCCGCCCAAATTATCTGGAACAGAAACCACGGGTTCTTGAAACTTTGAAACTAGAACCGGAACCGTCGGGACCAGTTCCAATACCGGATACCCGGTTTCTATTTAAGTTTCATAAAAGTCAATCATTACAAACCATAAAACTAACCGTTTATTATCAATTAAAGAGTATTTGTGAGTGTTTATTAACACAACCATCAAACAGTATGAGAAAGGAAATTTTTAAAAGCCCATCATGTTGAAACCATTGTTGCTTTTCGTATTAAATTTAGAATAGCTGTAGTAATCAATGTGTAATAGTATAACTCATTTTTAATTACAAATTGTTGTGCATATATTCGAAGTCGGAAGAGCCAGTATCATTGTTGTTATGATTTTTTTTTAACACGTGAATAACAAGTGTTGATTATTTAGATACTGTTTTTGATAAATTGAAAATTAAATTTATTATTTAACATTAATATATAAATGAGTTAGTTTATATACAAACCGGTTCCAACGGGTATCCAAGGCAGTGGTTTCGAAAAAATGAGAACCGAAACCAGCGGTTCCAGTTCCGAAAGCGGGTATGCTCTTTCGCTGGTCACCCATAGTCAAGTTTATACTTTTATCAATACAATCGATAAAATCATAATTAAAAGTATTAAATTCTGATGATTATATTGATAAAGCTATGTCGAAACGTAAAAAAATATGCACATACACAAAAATTTGCCCGCAAAATTTAAAAACAATTTACGACGAAACGTCGATGAACTCGAATTTATACCGACACATATCTAATCAAACAAGTAAGTTTTTTTTTAATATAATGAACGAAAGTTTTAAGTTCACTTCGAATATGACGAAACGTTCAGCACCTTTAAATTATAACGACACATACATAAAAATAAACACATAATTTTTTTTAAAAAAAGTTAAAGAACGAAAACTATTATGTAACCCGAATCATAAGTCGGAAATGTACATAAATTAACTAAAAAACATATATATATATATATATATATATATATATATATATATATATATATATATATATATATATTACGCCTAAACGTAGATAAACTTGAGTTTAATATGTTTTTTTTAAGTTAACTAACAAAAGTTATTATGTGACTCGTCTCATACATAAAAAACCTAAATATATTAAACACGAATAGATAAAAAAAAATACATCGAAACATAGACAAAACTCGAATATAATATATTTAAAAGTTAACGAACGAAAATTATTATATGACCCAACTCATATGTAGGAAACGTATATAAAATTAAACAAAAAAACATAATATATATATATATATATATATATATATATATATATATATATATATATATATATATATATATATATATATATATATATATGTAGAAACCTAGGTGAACTCGAATTTAAACCAACATGTGAATAAAAAAAAGTAGGCTTTTAAAATAAATATTAACAAACAAAAATTGTAAATTCAGATCGAAACGTTGACCACCTTGAATTTATACCAACACATATATAAAAATGAGCACCTAAAAAAACTTTGGTTAATGAACAAAAATTATTAAGAAAAATCAAATTATATGTACTACAGGCGATAAACACAAAAGTTTAGAAAATTAAGAGGTGAAAATAACATTTTACAAAGTTAAAAGTAAAAGGAGTTAAAGTGACATTTAAAAAAAAATAAAGTGTGGAAAAGCCTAAGAGTATTAGTTTAAATGGATTGATTAGATCCGATTTAATTAAGTAGTTCCAATTTGATTTCGATTTTCTAAACATGGATTTGAATAGTCCAAATTAAATTCAAATTCAATCCAATCAAACCAAATTTCAATTTGGCCGGGTCAGTTTTTACAATTATATTATCAAGAGGTAGTACATTTAAAAATATATAATGTGAATATTAACCAACTTTATAAAAGAAACTAAAAAAAATGTTTAGTTGTTTATTAAAATTTATAAATAATTATTAAGAGAAACAATAAAAATAATGTAGTTTAATGTATTATATTGGTTGAACTTTCTAATATATTAGAAAAATAATTTAGTAAATTTATAAATGATTAGAGATATATATTAAAAATAAATAATACAAATAATTGTTATTCAATTTTTTTGGACTATTTATAAACCAAACCAATCCAAAATAATAATTTGATTTGCTAAAAGTCAATACAACAATCCAAAGCAAATTATCTAATTAGACAATTCGATTTTATCCAAATAGTGAACATATATAACAAAATTACATAAATGGTCCATATGGTTTAACCATGGTCCCAAACTCAGTCCATACTATCTGAAAAGACCAAATTAACCTCACACTAACAGACGAAAACTAACTGTTTAAGCAAAAAGGAACATTCATGCATGTTTTGAAAACCATAGGGACCATATTCATCAAAAAAATTAACAATGACTGAATTTATGACATTAGGTAAACCATAGGGACCATTTATGTAATTTTATCTTTTTTCTAGTATACAATCAAATGCATTGTTTTTTGAATACGCACAACAGCACCAATTATCAATGAAAGAAAACAATTATAATAGACTCAAGCGTACTTTAGGTGCAATTGGAGCGCTGAACTTCTGGAACATATCAACACCAAAATGCATTGTACTATCAAAGCAATGCATTGATGGTGGCTGACACCACCAAGAAAACGATCTGCCACCACTAAGCTTTCAAAGTAATTCAGGGGTAAAATCGTCCAAAATTGCACCTGGTAATTTTCCTTCCAACAACTTTAGATTAAACCAGAACTTCAGCCAAATGATAATATGAAAATCACTCAAGACCAACCATTTTTAGAACAGGGGTAAAATCGTCCATACGGTTTCTATATCCTCCACCTTCCCTTGATTGAACTGTTTTTTTGTATGTGTTTGTGTGGCTCGTGTTTTTCAATCAATAGATTATAATATAGCATGCATATCAAGTGTTGGATAAAATGCCTCACCTAATTATAAATGAATAAAATGCCTAGACAACAAGATAGATTCATGGAATTACATCTAAAACTAACAAGAATAGCATTAATGGCTAAAAACATTTCAATCTATAACACAAACCAAAAATCAAAAAAAATAATAATAATAAAGAAACATTGGATAAAAAATGCGCGACTTAATGTAGATATGTTTTATCTTCAACTATTTGAACTTGTATTATAAATCTTGGTTATGGGGTGATTACTGATTACTACACCTTAAAGTGGAGCATCTCACCAAGAACTATTTTAAAACTTCACAAAAAAAAAAAAAAAAAGTGTTTAAATTTACGGGTATGAAAGCTTTGAAAATTATTTATCCAAATGAATGCGTGTTTACCCAAATGAATATTGAAATTTCTTTATTGAAAAGCTATTAAAATTCTCAATGTTAAATACCCAAGAATCTTGATTTCAATTAATTAGAAAGTCGTAATAAATCCTTGAATGCCTGTTTGCCCAAATGAATACTAGTATTAAAGAAAAACATCATAATTCAGCTAGCAGATAGCCAATACAGATCCTAAAGCACAAGGGTGCCATGGAAGAACTCAAAGACATGTTACGCTGATTACTGAATTTGAACTATTAAACCCAAGATTCTATATAATCCGAAACGGATATTTACTAGGGAAAAAACCCAACAAATTAACAAATTAACAATAAAAATGGAGAAACCCACATCAAATTTGGGGAAAAATAGTCAATAAAAACTCAGAGAGAGAGTACAAAGTAAATTCATATGTTTCATGCTTCTAGCAAAATTAGATCACTATAAAAGGTGTGTTAGGTTTATATTCAAAAGATGAACAAATATGTACCTTGAGAAAGATAGTAGGGAGGCGGAGCTCTAAATAGAGGTGGAGAACGAGGCGGATCATGGAGGAGCGGAGAAGAGGACGACGCCGGCTTAGGGAGCAGCACAGCGGCGCCGGCTGAGGGACCGGAGGAGCATAGAGAACGTGAGTTGGGAGCACGGGAGAAGTTGGGAAATTGGATTCTTTGAGATTAGTTGAGTCACGGGAGAAAACACTTAACGTCAGATTTAATTTGTGCTGTACGATAGAAATCACAAGACTAATCAGGCCTAGTTTGTTTTTTTTACGAAAGTTTTTTTGAGCATTTTTCCCATCTGTTGGTAGACGTTTTGTAAGGGCATGTCTTCTTCCGTAAACTTGAAAAAAGACAAAAGACATATAATCATTTTCAAAACAAACAGTACCTAAGACCCGCGTCAAATACATGTTACGTTTTTATACATATAAAAAAATACATATAAAGTTATAAAAAATCAACATAATAAATAAAAAAAATAAAGATAAAATAATATAAAAAAAGTTGGTCTTATTGGTTATATTGAAATGTTAAAAAAATACAATGAAATGAATGAATATCTATAATCGTTAATCAGGACGAGTCTATATGTAAGTAATTTTTTTAATTTAACTAAAATTTATGTTGAAAATTTTTAATGACATGGGAACTGATTTTTCCAAGGATTATTGATAGGCTATTATACCCCTCAAGTGTATTTATTAAATGTGAATAATTAATATATGGAGGTGGTTTTTTTACCAATAATATAATGCCATAAATGGTAATATTTAATCTTTCACTTGAATATATCCTTGAATTATATATATATATATATATATATATATATATATATATATATATATATATATATATATATATATATATATATATATATGGGTAAAGTGAATATACCTAACAACCTTATATAAACTTAGGTACCTAACCTCATCAAACTACGTCATTTTGCATTAAATTTTCATTGCAATCATCCAAGGTTCTTAAACTTCATCCCTAAACTTGATTTACTTCAAAAAATTTTGGAAATTCATCATTATATTTCTCCTACATCATTTCATTTGTAGCGGTAGGATATGAAGCCCATCAGGTGGTATTCGATAGAAAGACGTGATGTAAAAGAAAGATATTGGTGAAAGTCCAAAGATTTTGGAAGTAATCAAGTTATGGGGTTGAAGTTTAAGAACATTAGGCAATTACAATGTAAATATGATACAAACCGATATAGAATTATGAAGTTAGGTATCTAAGCTTATATAAAGTTGTTAGGTATATTCACTTTACCATATATATATATATATATATATATATATATATATATATATATATATATATATATATATATATATATATATATATATATATATACATATACTAGTTTATAACCCGTGGGAACCACGGTTATAAAATTAATCAAACTTTTATAGTAAAAACTAAAAATTATTAATAAGTTATTTTAAATAAATTATTAATTTAAGAGATATTTTTTATTAGTTATGTGAAATTATAATCATTGATTCAAATAAATATATAAAATTAATTTTTAATATATTAGATATTTTTTATTTGTGAATTAATGAAAACAATAATTTAAAATTTAAAATTTAAAATAGAATCACATTAATGAGGAGGTCTAATAAATTTAAAATGGAAAACTAATAGATTGACAAGTGGCAACACATTAATTAAAATGTCTAATATGGTGACACATGGCAAAAGAGCTACTCTTTTATTAGTATATATATATATATATATATATATATATATATATATATATATATATATACATACATATATATATATATATATATATATATATATATATATATATATATATATATATATATATACATACATACCAAAATCTATACTATTCAACTTGGTAAATAATGGAGGCTCTGGAGAATATGAAAACTCATGGTGGTATAGATGAGCAAGGATCGACGAAAGTCGAAAGGAGAAAAAACACTCGTATGTGGCCCAACAAATTAGCCGATAACCACCTTCTAGCTATGTATCTAATTTCCATTGATACACCCGTAGACACGAATTGAGAAACACCATCCTTCGAGACGGTGACTGAAGTATATTACGCCTTGAAGGACTATAACAGTTCAAATTTGAAGTTTATCAGATTCATGGGCAGGGGCGAAGTTTCAACATTTGATTTGAGGGGCCGGAAATATAATATGTATAAAAATCGGTGAACAGGGGGGCCATAATCAAAATTTTATATTTTTGGGCATAATATGTATAAAATTAAAGTACAGTGGCTAATTCTAACAAAAAAAATCAGGCAAGCTTCGCCCTTGTTCATAATGAGATGGAGAAAAAGCTAGATCAAATCAAATGTTGTGACGCAACGTGGAAAGTTAATATTTCCAGATTCCAACGTCAACCTTTGATGCGTAAGAACCCAACTCCTCCTATGCCTACCTCCTCGCATCGGTTTCCCGATTGGCTATGTCGCAGGTCACATGGATCACAAGTCTTATGCCGACACCATCAAAGGCTTTACCAGCAACCTACCATCTACAACTCTGAGCCAATTAATTCGTCTCAAGACCATACCTGCAAGGGTCTCATGAGTACTACAGACATCAACTATCTTTGGTGAAGCCCTTATCATTGACCCTCTGGGCACCCTCATATTCCCTACTGTCAGAAGGATTTTAAGATGTGGAGTTATCTTACCCTGGTGGTTTATATGTACTATCACTCTCCCGACGCAAAAGGATTCCTACATAACCAGAACATTTGGAAAAAATGGATCAAATGGGTCAATCCAAGTGACCAATGTGAGTTACGTTTTGTAAGAATTGCATGGTTAAATTTTTTTGGTCTGCCACTTCAAGCACTTGATGTAGTTATCTATGCCACCATTGCAAACCAATTTGGAAGAATCGTTACCCCCATGGATGATGTCGAAAACGTTTTTAACATATCACACGACAAGATAGGTTTCTTACCTCCTCAAGGAAGATGATAAACGGGGAAATCCAAATCATCGTTGGATTTAAAACATACAGGGTGGGTGTCATCGAAGTATTGGAGGACTTTTACAGTTGTACCCTTTCAAACTCAGTCCACCTTCATGGTGTAATTAATTTGAAAAAAAAATCAATATGATTATCAAAGTAAAGTAAATCTCAAATTTGGTTGAGTTCCAAGTTGCGTGGCAGCGTACGTGCTTTATGGCCTTAATTTATTGTGAAATTCACTTCCATATATTAATTATTCATATACTTATCAAACTAAATGTGTTTAGGGATAAAATAGTCTATCCATTAATTATTCAGTGGAAGAATCAAAATAAACCTTGGAAAATCAGCTCCCTAGTGACATACCTTTAAAAAAGATTTAGGACCTACCTTACCTATAAAATCTTTGAATTTCTATAGAAATTTTCTAAAGAAAAATTAGTAAACCATATGGTTTCTTATTCTAGACTCGCCACTGTTGGTACTTCAAAAATATTTTATTATATGGAACACCATATCTAAAAAAGAAACAAACATGTCATAAAAAATTAAATAAATTAAAAAACAAAGCTAGAATGATAATGAAGTTCCAAATTAAAAAACTATAAATAAAAAAATTATACCAACAGTTGTAATCAAAACTAACCTCATGTAATGTTGTAATGCATTACATGAAGGATATTGTGTTGATCTCTATTTTTTTTGTTAACAATAAAATTATCTTTCCTGCAAGCAGAGTTTATAAACAACATCTAAAAATTAAACGAATAAATAAAAAATATTTCAAAAACATATTATAAGAAAAAATTAACATGTAAGGTCATAAAAGGAAAATGATTTCAAAATACATATCATTTACTAAGTAACAAATAGTAAAATTTGACAAAAAAAATATAACATTAGCATAAGGTAGTAAAGTGGTTTCGTTGATTTGTAATTATGTGACCATACAACAGAATATATATATATATATATATATATATATATATATATATATTACAAAGGATAAAAGGCATGTCTTGTCTATACAGCTTCCATATTTATTCATAGTTTGGTCTAGGCTAAACATAAATGTGCATTTGAAGAGTAACTTGTCTTTTAATCATAATTAAACAGAAAGCTTTACTTTTCTACTGGTAGCAACATAACAATAGTTTCTTATTCTTGAACCAAAAAAACAATTACCATCTCTTTATTTTTTAACCTTTTGACAGTTGTTTGGATTAACAGCAAGCATCCTTCTGTGACAAAATCTTTTTATCCAATGAATATTACAATTTCAACCCTTGACAGCAACTTGTAATTTTTTATTTAACTTCAAGTATCAAATAAAAACTTACTACATTTGATCAAGTCATTTACTATTTTTATCAGTCCTCCCTATCTAATGAGAACTTCACTACATAAGCCATTAATACAAAAAATGATAAATCATGTTTAAAACTCATAAAATTTGAAAAGAATCGGGTCTGCCACTTTATAAAGCGTAATCATAAAAAAATATATATTATAATTTATAAAACTTATGAAGAGAGAAAAATTTTAAAAATGCGGCATTGATCTGCATTAATTTTGCTTAAAATAAATCTTCGATTTAAAACAATTTGCAAAAGTTTTTTCTTTTATTAAGATTATGTTTTGATGCTTACCTTTTTCAGCATGAGAACCCTATCTTGCAACCCATTCATTGCTCTATCATTCTCATGTTCATCAATTTCATGGGAGGGGTAAGAAGATAAGGCTCTAATACCATCATCTTCAATTTCATCAAAAGATAATATATGTTTCCACGTACATCTCTGCATTCAAACAATGTTAGTAAACAACCAACGCATGCTTAACCAAGACTTTGCTAATTTGAATAATATAAGATCAAATTGATGAAAAAATGATAGAATTCTTGTGAGTTGTGATATCATAGAAAGTGATGTGACTACCAATGTGACACTATTTGTTTTCTAAATGTTTGCAATCTGCAATAACATATGACATGGTATACTTGCATAAGACCCATTTTGTTTAAATCTTCAATCTAGAAACTAAAGCATGTTGATTATTGAACTTATCTTGGGAAACTAAGATTTAATCAAGATGTGGATGGACAGGTAAGAAGTTGTAATAAAAATGATTAGAAAAACATATGATTACCATTATCTATCTATCCTTAAAACTAATCAACTTAGTATCTTCATCTTGTATGATTTTAGTTATAGGCAATAAACGCTTTCAAAATAGGAGTTCAAACAATACCTAAATTAATTCTAATAAACAACAAAAGAAGCCTAAGAAAAGCAAAATACTAACAATTTCATAAGAATCGAGTAAAATGTTTACTTGAATATAATCTCTACCAACAATATTAAACAGTTCGTCGAGCAGGTGATTACCGAATCTTGAAATAGAAATTTTGATAAAATACAACATCCATAATGTAATTATGTATAAGAACATCATACAAAGATATAATTTAAGTTAGAATTTTAAAAAGAAATGATTGCAAGGGGCTAAATCTTTAAACAAACCACAATAATTGCATATGATAAAAATGAATCCTCTATTGACAGAGGGGATGACGAACCTAACTTCTAGTGGGTTGGAGAAGGAAGATGAACATATGATTGAATCTCCGATTCCATCTGAGAGCATAGGACACATCTGTTGGTAGAGACAAATTTTTTAGATGGAGGAAACACATAGACAATCATGTGATGGGTCAAAAAGCTTACTAGTAATGATGTTGACTTGTTGATATGAACATCCCAACAGAGAAGGAAGAATCCTAAAAGCAAGAGTAGAATTAGGATTTTGTTCATCAAATTTCAAACATAAACAAAGTGGTATGTGATTGGCAGGGAGGAAGGAAGCTTCAGCAGCTCGGGATGGAGAATTACAGCACTTCTGTGTGTATCGATGAGAAAAAAATAGTAGAGGCATGCTAATGATGAGAAAGAACATGACTAAATTATAGAACTTCCGTCTTAATTCATTTTATTTGTGTTGAGTTTTAATTGTCTTTATTATGTTTCCAAATTTTAAACCTTTTATTTTCAGTGAGTTTTAATTGTCTTTATTAGGTTTCCTAATTTTAAACCTAAGATACATTTTATAAAATTGGTAGATAAAAAGTAAAGGGTTTGAGCATATAATGATGTCAGCAAAATAATCTAAGAGTGGAAAATCTAAAAATGTAATGTAATTAATTGGCATGATTGTTGAAAATAATGTAATCAAGTTTCTCTTTTAATATATATATATATATATATATATATATATATATATATATATATATATATATATATATATATATATATAGAGAGAGAGAGAGAGAGAGAGATAGAGAGAGAGAGAGATGGAAAGTATAACATATGTATGAGTTTTAATTAATTATCTTTTTGAAACGGTATAATTACAAAATAAATATATATATATTGTGTGTGTGTGTGTGTATATATATATATATATATATATATATATATATATATATACACACACACACAAAGTTATAACCTGTGTACCACACAATTGACAAGTAAAACAATATTAAAACTTTAAAAAATATAATGTAATCATAAATTTACAAGCAATTAAATTTAAAAAGTTAGATGTTTTGAACATAATTATATAAAAATTAATTTAAATTAATATATAAGATGGTTTGAAAATTAAAAAAAAATTCTTCATGTGTAGATTAATTATAAAATGATCATGTTCAAAATAATACTGTTCAAATTTAAACAACAAACAAACATAGTAAATGTTGTTGATCAAAGGAATGGAAGAAAAAGAACTATTGCAAATTTGACAACATAGATAAACCATTTTAACAACATGTATAAACCATTTTAAATAAAAACATTTTAACATTTTTTACAACAACATTAAAGAACTAAGATAAATTTGACCTCCCCCTTTTTGACTTTATTGACATCAGCGTGTCATATATCATACATACTTATAAAGTTATCATTTTTTTTTATCATTTTGTAATTATACCGTTTCAAAAAGATAATTAATTAAAACTCATACATATGTTATACTTTCCATCTCTTTCTCTCTCTCTCCCTCTCTCTCTCTCTCTCTCTCTCTCTATATATATATATATATATATATATATATATATATATATATATATACATATACTAGGCGAATGCCCGCGCGTTGCGTGGGATATAAAAATATATTTTATATTAAAAATAACTAAATCATTGTTATTAACAATTAAATAATAATTTCATAAAAAATATAAAAAATGATTTTTAGTATTGTTATTATGTTGAACTATATTATAAGAGATAAGGTCAGAACTTAAAGTTGTTTTGCATATACAAAGTTATATGATTAAAATAGAAAAAAATTAATTTTTAAAAATAAATAAACCGTTATTGTTATCTATTAAATAATAATTTAATATTAAATTAAAATGTTTATATTAAATATTATCATTATGTAGAAAATACGATAATAGAGACATCATTTTATCTATCTTAAATTTTATTATTGTGTACAACATATGATAATAGAGACAACTTTTTATCTTAAATAGTAAAAAAAAATGTTTTGTATCATAAATATTACCATAATTATGTAGAACATATGATAATAGTGACGTCTTTTATAAGGTTAAAACTTTAAATTGTATTACATACAAGATTGTAAAACTTGGCTAACACAACCAAATACTCGGCATGTTACTTAAACTCGGCCTCCAATGGAAGCGAGTTTGCCTAACTCATCCAGAAGACACTCAGATCCTTATTAAACTCGATCCAAATCTAAAAGATATGGTCCAAAATAATTTTCGAAATTCTTAAATTTAATTGATCACTTGTCGACAAAGACAATCTCACCAAAAAATACACTCAACGTCCTACAAAGTTAGATGCAAGGAAGATCTCATGGCTTAGTCCCTTTAAAATATTTCACAATCTTTCCTATTTTTAGAGGAGAATACATTCTCTTGTTTACTCTCACGGTCAATGTGGGATGAAGACATTTTAATTAAACTCATTTCTTTATTTGCCAATAATTTCATTTTGTTAAATACAGTATTAAATAATAAAAATAAAACGGTATCTAGAAAATTTATTGTTAAATAATTCTATTTTTCAGTAATCTCGTAAGTTGCTATAAAAAATCAAGTTTTTATTGAATAACTTTTCGTTAAATCCTAAAATCATAAATTCAGTTAGGTAGTTAATATAAAAAGTTTGTTTTTATATATTTTCATGATTCCAAATGTCAATATAAAATAAATTCATTTATAAAATATAATCGAGTATATATTTCGTGCTTTTGAATCAAAGTGATTTTTCAAACAATTATAATTTTATGTTTAGGTAGATTTTTTTTATATTTATATAAAATTATGTAACTTATAATATTATTATAAACAATTTGAATAATTATGGGAGTTTCAAATGTATGTGGTGAAAGGAAAATACTTCATTTTTCGGTTTAAATCGATCAAACTCGGACCGATTCAACTTAATATACCAAACTACATAACGTTTTTTCTATTGAATGTATATATTTTGTGTTTTTGAATCAAATTTATTTTTCAAACAATTATAATTTTATGTTTAGGTAACTTATTTATAATATTACTAGTTTATAACCGTGGGAACCACGGTTATAAAATTTATCAAACTTTTATAGTAAAAACTCAAAATGTTAATAAGTTATTTTAAATAAATTATTAATTTAAAAATATTTTTATTAGTTATATGAAATTATAATTGTTGATTCAAATAAATATGTAAAATTGATTTTTAATATATATTAGATATTTTTTATTTGTGAATTAATGAAAACAATAATATAAATTTTAAAATTTAAATTTAAATTTAAAATAGATAATAAATACATTGACAAATAACATCACATTAATGAGGAGGTCTAATAAATTTAAAATAGAGAACTAATAGATTGACAAGTGGCAACACATTAATTAAAAGGTCTAATATGGTGACACATGGCAAAAACACTACTCTTTTATTAGTATAGGGATTAGAAACAATTTGAAAAATCATGGGAGTTTCAAATGTATGTGCTGAAAGGAAAATGCTTCCTTTATCGGTCCAAATTGATCAAACTCAGACCGATTCAACTCAATATACCAAACTACATAACGGTTTTTCAACTGAAACTCTGTTTGAACCTAAAAAAATCTTGTTCAAAACCATTTTCGGGATTCTAAAACTTAAATGGACAGTTGTTAATAAAGACAATCTCACCAAATAATACCCTCAACATCCTAAAAGGGTAGGATTAAGGAAGTTCTCATGGTTTGGTCCCTTTCAAACATTTCATAACATTTCCTATTTATAGAAGAAGAAACGTTCTCTTGTTTACTCTCACCATCAATGTGGGATGAAGACATTGTAATAAAACACACTTTCTTGTTAATAAAACATTATTCAACTTATTTAGTAAAACACCATTTCTCTTGTTTACCATTTCTTTATTGTTCAATAGTTCCATTTTTCTATAATCTCGTAAGTTGTTATCCAAAAAAGTAAGTTCTTATTGAATAACTTTTTGTTCAATTCTAAAATCATAAATTCAATTAAGTACTTAATATAGAAAGCTTGTTTATATGTATTTTCAAGATTCAAAAGTTCATTATAAATAGAATTCATTTATAAAATATAATATGCGCATATATTTTGTGCTTTTGATCAAATCGAATTTTCAAACAATTATAATTTTATTTTTAGGTAGATATTTTTTTTTTATATTTGTATAACATTTTGTAACTTTTTTAAAATATCATTGGAAATGATTTGAAAAATCATGGGAGTTTCAAATGTATGTAGTCAAAGGGAAATGCTTCTTTTATGGTCCAAATAGATCAAACTCGGACCGATTCAACTAAATATATCAAACTACATATTTTTTTTTCTAATGAAACCCGGTTTGTATATATTTTGTGCTTTTGAATCAAAGTGATTTTTCAAACAGTTATAATTTAGGTTTAGGTAGATGCTTTTTTATATTTATATAAAATTATGTAACTTATTTATAATATTATTAGAAATAATTTGAAAAATCATGGGAGTTTCAAATGTTTGTTGTGAAAGGAAAATGATTCCTTTATCTGTCCAAATTGATCCAGCTCCGATTCAACTCAATATACCCAACTACATAATTTTTTTTCTAACTGAAACACGGTTTAAACTTGAAAAAATTCGGTTCAAAACCATTTTTGGAATTCTAAAAGTTAACTGGACACTTGCCAATATAGACAATCTCACCAAATAATACCTTCAAAATCCTACAAAGGTAGGCATGAGGAAGTTCTCATGGTTTGGTCCCTTTGAAATATTTCACAACCTTTCCTATTTATAGAAGAGGAAACATTCTCTTGTTTACTCTCACCATCGATGTGGGATGAATACAGTGTAATAAAATACCCTTTCTTGTTTATAGAACATTATTTAACTTATTTATAATATTATTGTAAAGAAATTGAAAAGTCATGGGAGTTTCAAATGAATATGGTGAAAGAAAGTTAAAAAAAAAGGGGGTTTCAAATGCATGAGATTCAAGAAAAAATGCTAGCTTTATAAGTATGTATGATATATAATAATAATAATAATAATAATAGAGGTCAAAACACTTCAACCAAAATTCATTTAAAATCTAATATTTCAAATGCTTTTTAATAATGATCGTAAAAATTTCAACATATTTTACTTAATTGATTGATTAATAAAAATATTAATGTTTTAAAACTCCTAACTCTTAAACTTATATTATTTAATTTGTTAGTTAACTAAAATATTTTTCCTACATAAAGATAACATTTTTATGTTTGGTTACTCATATCATACATACTTATAAAGTTAACATTTTTTCTTAAATCTCATGCATTTTAAACCCTCTTTTCTAACTTCCCCAAACCACATTCATTTGAAACCCCCTTTTTTAACTAATGCAACTTAAAAGTTTTCTTAATTATGATTTAATACTCAAAAGTTTTATAACTTATATTATGTTTAATTTGCATTTAGTGAAAAGTTTATTTGTTTATGTAATTAAAAAACAAGGTGTATATAGAATGACTACTTCAATTTCACATAGGAATCGATACCACTAGAGATGTACGTTGTCTTTAACCGGTGGTAGGAGATCCACATATAATTTTTAATTATTTATATTAATGCTTAGTAATATCTATTTTATATTCCTATTCACCATAATTTTTTAGGTACAAATTAAGGAAGAGGATTTTCGGCGCACCAACATAAAGTCAAACGTATGCCTTGCAAAATATGTAATTAAAATTAAATATCATATTTACTAATCGACTTATTTTAAAACTCTTGATGACATTTATGTATAATGATATATTTTGTATGACTTCATTCTTAATTTCAATGTTTAATATTTGAAAGTTCATATATGAAACCTTGGATGTTTTGGTGTAATATAAATAGTGTAATACAAAGTTTATTCGTTCAATATTGTTTATTAATAACTCATTCAAAACAACTTATTTCTTATTTTATCCAAAAAATATTATCGGACATAAGAAAAATAGATTATATTAGTGTTATACAAAACCCTATAATATATATTGGATATTATAAAAGTAAAAGTAAAGTTTATAAGGTATGGACTATATTTGATAGAATCAAAATATAAATTGATGGATTTTTATGTTATTTGATAATTCGGTTAATGCCCAAAACATGACTAAAAACGTATGTTTCAACATCTTTCTATTTTTCTGATAATTATTTTAACTACTTAAATGTATTCTTGCGCAACGTGCGAGGTTACGCCTAGTGTAATATATTTTGATAACAACATGCACACCATTCTAACAACAAGATTTTAATATTTTTGACATGAGCATAAAAGAACTACGATAAATTTGACATCAACATTTTTTCCAGTTTTGTAAACATTTCCTTAAGAACCACGCAAATGATCTCCAAAAACAAACTTGAAACTCCCTACAGGATCCACTCCAAGGTTACCATACTAAATTTTGATCTTTTGAATGATCGAAAATGGAACATTTTTTATTGTTTAATTGTAAGCAACATTTTTTCCTGTTTAGTTGTAAGTAACTTGGTCGACCACAAGTAAGAAAAAACTACACAGAGGTTACAAAAAAGTTATATATTCAGATCTTTTAAATGATCGACAATGGAAGATCTCATTAGAACCTTATGTTACCTCAACTTGTATCTACAAAATTGATAATTTCATTAAGCATAAACTCATTTCCAGTTACCTAAACATCAAAGTTAACATTGTTAGCCTTTTTTGCCACTAAAAAATAAAAACAATCAAGGGAAACAACTTTTACCACTAAAAATGACAAAAGCCAACATTTGATCATTTTCATTGTTAAAACAATAAAAATCTAAATTTTAAGCCATTTTGATAAAAAAAATCTTTGAAACTCGACATTATTAACCAACTTTTACCATAAAAGGGATAAAAATTTACATCCTTTTTACAATTTTCATCACTAATTTGATCAATGAGGTTCTTGAGGCAACATGATACTGATTAAATGTCAAGTATAAAACATACACAATTATAACATAAAGTTTTATCTTGCACTACCACTATGTACTAATCTTAAAGTGGAATAACTGTATTGGTAGCAATGGAATAAGAATATGCAAACCTTCTTTTCAAGAGCTTTAAAGATGTTTTGCTTGTGCTTCTTAGCATTAACATCCTTTTCTTTAGTTGTTCCACTTCTAAATTCATATCTACCAACTCAACATTATATTTCTACTGCTTAGCATTGTTGAGTATTAATTTCCTTGTCTATTAGTAATACAACTCAAGTTAAACCAGTACAATGGACCTGGATCCGTGTCAAATCAATAAAAATGTTTTTTCTTGTCATACCAAAAGCAAATTATGTGTAACAATCAACCTCACTAAAAAGAAAATAAGAATATCCAATATACACATGATTTAAAACAATACACAAGATCATTAAAATATACTCACTATAATGAGTGATTACACAAATATTTCATTCCTTTTAAAAACATGAAATAAAATGGATATACCTAATTCCAAAAATTAGAAAACGCAACAGATTCCTTGGTATTTTGTTACATCAAAAGTATAAAATCATGCAAGTTTTGTGGGTTTAAAAGTTGGAAATAAAAAATCAAAAACAATCTCAGAAAACCCTTTTAAACATTCCACAAGAATATCATATTAAGAATAGAATAGTTTAACAATCTAAAAAACAAGTTGGTAAACCAGTGAACAAACCCCATAATTATCAATGGCCTCCATGGAAATAAGCTCCAAAAGTCTAACCTCAAGCAATCAAACCCTTTTTATCATAATGTGTGTTTGTACTTGACTTGAACCGAAGATTAATAACAGGAAACCATCATTCAAGAGTATCCCAAAAACATATAATTGATACAGAAAAACTATAGGGTCAAAAGAATCGATCAACCTTGATTGTTCGATAAAAAAATACTTATCCATCTTCCTCCATACGCCGACTACAACGAATAAGGAACAAAAGATGGAACCGGTCAATAAGAACAAAAAAACATATTTTAACAATCTGGAGTCTAATTAAACTAGTTTGCATTGGTACATTAAATTTATATTACCTCATATTCGTTGTGAAGTTCGGATACAACTGAAATTATGTTCGACATAGAAAAATAAATACAAATTAAAATATAAACCCATTCCATATAATACATATTAGAATGTAAAACTAATATGAAGAAGACAAAGAAGAGATCGAGACCAGGGTAACCTAGGCAACAATGAAGCAAACTTGCATATTTGCTACTCAGAAGCATCTTCTTGAAAATTTACGGTTGCATTAGGGTTCCAGTAACATCAAACCCTAAAAACCCACCTTAAGAATCAATTTCCTATCAATAAGAACAAAAATAAGATAAAGGATGGATAACTGGAAAATGGAACTTGAAGTTAATATGACAAAGCTTGATATGGGAGCGTTGGTATTATTCATTGAGCGGGACTCGTGTAGGTAAATAGCTATGGCCGACGCTAGGGTTCTTAGAAGTGGTGGTGACAAGGGTGAAGTTGTGGTGGTCAAAGACGACACAAAAGTGAGCCGGTGAATGAAGGAGATGAAGTGTGGGTTTTGAGGATTTTAAAGATTTTACAAGATAAATTCTTCCTAATTGATAAACAAAGCATCCTTTTTTATCTCGATCAAATATTTAATTTTGAAATAGATTTGGTTTCTAATTTTTTGACATTAGAAAACGATTTTAAACTCAATTGAATGAAGTAAAGGTAAAGGAATAGGTCGGAATAAAAAGCATATGGGTTAGGAGAGGATGACACGTGTCAAAGAAATGGATGAAAAAAAAGACATGTGGCATGTATAACAAAGGTTTTATGTTTTGACAGATTTAATCCCCACAACAAAGGTTTTACATTTTGGTCGATTTAGTCTTGCAAAACCTTTTGGCAGATGTAGTCTATGCAACAAAGGTTTTACAGTTTGGCAGATTTACTCCATTCAAGATTTAGTCCCTATAATTTTTAAATTTACAAAAAAGGTCCATGTAAAGTTGTTTTTTTTTTTTTTTTAATACAAAAACAGACCATATGTCTAAGATTTTTGTATGTAAGCAGGTTTGACCCATGTGTACAAAATAAATTACAAAAAATTGTCCCTATAATTTATAGAAAATGTCCTTGTGTAATTTTTTATATGACTTTTGAACATCGTATGTTATGAATTGAATATCGTATTCTATTTCCGTTTAAAATACAACACGAATGAACCCACCTGCGTCCCCCGCAATGCGGAGACTGACAACTTCTAGTTATACTCTAATAAAATGGCAATTTATATTATTTTATTATCACTTTCTAAATTTATACTCACATTTTCTTAAAATGTGATAACGTGTAAACTTTTTGAAAAAAAGTTAAAAGAGTCGTTTTACTCAATAATTATTGTAACCCCATCCAAAATTTCCCTTTTCTTCTCTTTCAAAAAAAAAACTTTCCCTTTTCCCCTTTCTTATGAGATCTCCACTCAGCTCAGATCGTATTCTTCTGAATGTATCTTGGTGGGGATCAGCGGTCTTTCTTTGCGTCCAACCCAATTCGAGTTATAAAACTCAAGTTAAACGCCTTTTTCATATATTAGGAAGGTGGGGGTGGTGTTATGGCCGGTGTCGGAGTGTCACATGAGTTAGTCCAACTTGCTTCCACTCTAAACACTTGTAATGGCGGACCCAAAACAAAATATCGAAGATAGTCTACATAAATTTTAAGGGTAACACGTTAGAAACATTACACAAATCGAAAAATTTCTCGAAAAAATCTCACTACTCTTAAAAGTTTGAGGGTAACACGGAATACCCCAAAATCCTTAGTAGAGCCACAGTGCAATAAGGAGTTGTCTTTTAAAGCAAATATTTTAATAGGTGTGGTTTCAAATGTTTTCCATCCATGTTTGTTTTTTAATTATTTCGATTTCCATGACTTTAACAACACAACAAAAATTGATAGCAAAACAGTTAGAATCAACCACTTTGCAGCAAACCTCAAAAGCATTATAGCTACAATTTTAAATCTATAGCAAAATTCTTTAGCTATTTTGAAAAATTTTTGTAGTACCCAACTTAAACCATCTGACAAAGTTGTTTATAGTACAAGACATATTGTGTGAATCTTGCAATATAATCACTTGGAAAAAAAATGTCAATCACTCGTTTACAAATGAATAATCTCTATATAAAATCACTCCGACCAAGATGCTACAAAATTATATAAGTGGAGAATGGATATCTCAAAATGTGAGGAATCCTTCTTAATAAATAAATGTTTTTTTTTTTGTCGCATGTCATCTTCTTTTTTATTTAGACATATGACATTTTCTAGAATTTTTGAATTTTTTATTTTTCATTTGTCATTTTATTGTAATTTTTATTTTATTAAATTGAAATTCCACATTTAATATGTAAGGTAATATATATGTAAGGTATTTATTAGAAAAGATTTATATATGTAATGTATTCAATGTATTAATGTCTCATTAATTTTAATAATTTAAATTTTTTCTTCTTTTTCTTATAAATTCAAACTTTTCAAATTGTTAAAATTTCATATTTAATTTTTTTTTAAAAATAAACTCATGTGATACATAAGTCTCATACCTAATAAAAATATTATATGACAATATTTCCATAAATAAATCTAAAATCTAAATTATCAAAGCTAATGCCAGTGGTCGACTATGACCACATGTCAACAAAGGACACATTGGACAAAGGCAAACATGGCATAACCCCACAGTCGATTGTAGAGTTGCATATAAGAAATACGTCAATCTCTTTTAGGAACAAAATATTTTTTTTTCACATGGGTAAGCTCCTTTTTTTGTTTTTTGTAAAGACATCTCACTATACAAGATATCAATCTGAAGCCAATAGTCAAACCATTTTGTCATCTTTTGACACTTTTATAAGAACTCATTATTTTATAAGAAAAATGTTTGTTTAGCTTTTACTAAAATTTATCCACTTTCATGATAAAATAATCGTTTTGGGAAGTGATACCATTTGAAATTACTTGATGAAATCTAATATTTCACTGTCATGAATCCCTTAAATATTTTATCCCAAACAAATGAGTAATGACTAATGACAAATCAAAACCAATTTCATCATTTACCATTTGATGATTTGGGCACTTGAGCCATTTGCTAATTTCCCATTATATATATATATATATATATATATATATATATATATATATATATAGAGAGAGAGAGAGAGAGAGAGAGAGATAGGTTCTAATGTGGATGGACAACTATTGTGTGGACGTGTGGGTAGTGCAATTCTAAGAGAGTTAGTAAGAGAATAAGTTGTTTAGTAATGTGAATACGTTTAACCTCACACAACTATTGTCATTTCCATGTATTCTCACTAATTTTTATTCATTTTTGTTCTCACGCATCGTTTTTCACTCATTTTTATTTTTATAGAATACGACTCAATAAACATTCTGATAGAATGAGAATAATTAAAAAAAAGTCTATAATAACCTTATAAACTATTTAATTAGTGAGAATGTGTGATAATAACAATAATTATGTAAGATTGAACGTATTCACATTATCAAACAACATATTTTCTTTGTCATTCTCACAGAATAACACTGTCAACATGTCCGTACAATAGATGTCAATCCACATTTGAACCCAGCACTCTCTCTCACTCTCTCTCTCTCTCTCTCTCTCTCTCTCTTATATATATATATATATATATATATATATATATATATATATATATATATATATTATGAAGCCCCCTTTGTGAATAGTAAAAGGGGGGATTTTTTCATTTTAGCCCCTGAACTGAACTTTTTGTGTTTGTGGCTTTTGTCAAATTTTGTCCCTGGTCAAATAATATATGCATCCATGGTAACCATATGGTCAATGATGATGGTGGCTTGGCTGGTTTACATTAAAGAAAAGTCTGTTCATATAGTTTATCAAGTGTAAATCAATTTGAAATTTTTTAAAACCCTAAGTTTTACTAGTATGTTTAGAGGGGTTCATGAGTCTCATTCCTCCTTCATTGTCACATCATTTTTATTTATAGTTTTTCACTTCCAACCTCTCATCTGATATTATATGGAACTCATCCCTTCCAACCCACATATTTTAATATTAAAATAAGCACAAAATTAATTAAACAACATCCATAAGCCAAAGATTGCATTTGTAAAAGATCCCCAAAAAGTAATAGCCATCATGTAATGAAAAGAAAAAGCAAATGACTGGTGAATTTGAAAAATGCATGTAAAATTCTAACCACAACCGTTCCAAGATCATACACAATAAGACCAATAAGACCCCATAATTGCCATAAGTTCCTTCTTGTTGAGGTATATGTTTAACTATAATAATATTTACAACGACTAGCCATGTTGGCCATTATGCCTCTATATCTCAAAATAGCCTTTGCTCTGAAAATAATCAACATTTCCATATGAAAGTTAGATTGTTGTGTATGTAGAGTGTCATGGTATTGAGCTATAGCTCGCCAAGGATCCAATATTTCTCCCTGACATTTATGGTAAATATACTTAGTCAACAAAAAATACACAAGTTAGATACACTATAATCATTAATATATATATATATATATACATATATATATATATATATATATATATATATATATATATATATATATATATATAAAGTAACTCACTCGATCAACGTTTCACCACACTTTTGGAACGTCAGACCCAATGAATTCCTCGACAGTCCTAGGTACACAGTCTTGCTGTAGCAACAGTTAAAAGTAAGTTTATGACATGATCGTCTACCGTACCCCTACTAGACACTTGTCTAACAATCGTATCCATATCAAAAGATGTTTTCCTTATATATATATATATATATATATATTCCGTTTAACCTTCAAAATAATTTTTTTGTATGTTAAACACTATGATTCTTTATTTTATTTTCAAAAAACCACTACATAAAATTTGAATTCTATAAGAACCATAACATTTTGAATATTGTAGCCATTGGTATTTTCAACATTTTTTAACAAAACCTTTATTCATCAGAAAAAAAATTCGTTTCTTATTTGCAACTTACTAATGGAAAAATGACTTAGAGTATTTTTTTTTAAAAAAATAAAACAAACTTTCAATGATTAAACTAGAAAAAAAATTATTGTTATGGTTAAATAAAAAAAATAAAACTATAATGGTTTTTCTATAATTTAGCCTAATATATCATATTTTTATTAGTCCCTTTTGTAATTAGCTTTTGGATATTACCTTCAAAGATAATCACCCTAAGTCGATCCAAGTGAATAATTCATCCCAAAAAACTTGATCTTTCAGTGGAAAACGATAATATCGACATGTGACTTATTCATATAAAATACGCATATAACATTCATTTCTACCGCCACATACGTATGACTCAAGCAAAAACGATGTAGTGTGGTGACCAACCATAAGTGGAAGGTGTTGTGTCGTATGTGGAGTAGGCAAGTTTTGTGCCTTACGGGGTCACTCCGGGTGTGGTGTCGTATAAAGCTACATTTAATTAAAAGTTTCATTAATTATATTATATGAGGTTGAGATGTAGACGAAAACAGTTAGTAACTTAGTACCTGACCAAAAGGAGATTTCAAATATTAGGTCAGTCGCACTTTTCTTCTAGGGCGTACAATGCTTGACTTTCAGAGGTGTAATAAAACTCTCCCCCCTCATTAGTCATTAACCGGTATAAACCTACTAAAACCCTATATAACTGCAAAAATCTACTACATACTACTAATTTTCGGTTATAAATATGAATTATGTAGACTGAGATAAATAATTAACCGATTCAGGTAGATCCTCATTGTTTCCAAACATCGTTTAGTGATTACTAGCAACATAATTGAAATTTTAAATACCATTTCAAACTATATGTCTCTATTTTTTTAAAGAGAAAATCCGGACAATAACCAAAAAAAGAGGTTGGTTTGAAGAAAATAATCAAGAAAAAAATGGATTTCGGAAAATGAACAAAGGATCCGCACTCTGCGGATCCTTTGTTCATTTTCCGAAATCCGTTTTTTCTTGGTTATTTTCTTCAAACCAACCTCCCTTTTTAGTTATTGTCCGAAATTTCTCCTTTTTAAACTAATTTTCGATAAGTTTAGTGAAGGATTAACAATAACCCTATTAATTAAAAAAATAGAGATGGTTTAAGAGGGTGTTTGAGACTTGATTTTGAACCTCGAAATGACTTTTAGGAAAAAAAGATGTATCGACTTATGGTGGTAAGAAAATGAGTTTTTTTAAAGGTGTTTGGATTAATTTTTGAGATGAGAAACATTAATAAGTTGTTTTTTAAAAAATTATTTGTCTTAACTTATACATGTTTTAAAAAGTATTTGTCTTTTACAACCCGAAATATTATAAAAAGTTTTGAAAAGTTAGAAATCTTAACGTATTGAAAGCTCCATTTTAAAGGTTAATGAAAAGTTATTTAAAAGTCCTTTTCATATTGTCATCATAGATAGGATGATAGTTTTTAACGGTTTAGCGACCTACTTATTTCCATCACTAAACTTTGACATATGCTCTTAAAATTCCGTAATTAGCTTTAGTTGAAACTTGAAAGCCCGTTGGTATTTTTTTAACAGTCAAGTCTAATCTACTTCTAACCTAACACTTAATTTCATCTATGTCGATGATGAGATTTGAACCCTCAACCTCAAATTGAAAAGGTACCATATAATACCGCTAGGTTAGAAACCGTTTGATAATTAAGTAAGAATTTTTCTGTTATGATTGTAATGTCTGAAGTGTGTCTTGTGTTAGTGGATCGAATTAAATAGCACCTTAATTTGTCGCATTGAGATTATTTTTGATTTCTTTAAATTTAGTTTGTTTAGTGATAGGAAGTTTCTTTCTCAATATTTTATAAATCTGAAATTATCTTTGTGTTTTGCGGATAAACTTTAGCTTTTGGTTTTCATGGAAGATGCTTGGGAGCCTAACATTTATGGGTTTGATGCGTGATTGGTAGGAGACGCTTGATGTGATGGTTAACGTGGTAATGTGGTATGATGAATAACGATAACAACGTTTCAAGAAGTGGTCTTTGAAATGGTTTTTACTATTTGTAAAACTTTTAATAAGGTTTTATTACATATTATTAAATCAAATTGGCATGTGGTGGTGAGCGGCGAGTTGGTACAAAATTAGAAACGGAATCGTGGAAGCAAACCGTTTTTTCTTTTTCTTTATATAACTTTTGCGATTAGGAAATGTTGACAGTAACTTATAAACATGATTCACGTTTGGGTTGGTTTGTTTGATTTCCGTATTTACTCGGCTCTGCTCTGCATTATTTTTAGCGATATCTAAGTAAAGTTTCAATATTTTGGAAAAAAATTTAAAAAATTCCTAAATATTTTTTTAAATAAAAAAACTTAAAAAACTGAATAAACCTAGCAATTTATTCTTATTCATCCGGTAAGCCTCATAACGACAAATGTATATGTGACATCTTACTTCATTTGTTTAGGGTTTCCCTTTAAAGAAAACCCCTTTATTCTCGCCTCCTTTATTCCCAACAATCCTTGGATTCATCCAAAACAAAGCTTGTGTTCCTCCAAAGATTTTGTCGATGGATGAAGTATTTGAGCCGAACACAATTGATGTTCAACTTGATGATTTTTTCAAAAGTAAGTCTGTTTCAAGATGCAAAGATGAGTTTCTTAACGTTCTGCGTGAAGAGAGTGATGACAAACCATTGGGAGGTGAAGGAGAGCATGCATGAGTGGAGTCCAACGGTTATGGTGAAGTAGATGATGATAAAGATACTGAAGAATCTAGTGAAGAAGATAGTGATGAAGATCAAATCGAATATTCCATCCATGATCCGAAGGTCAAATGGAATGTTATGAAACCATTTCCGTGGAAAGGTATGAGTCCAAACATCAACTCAAATTATGTTTAACAAATTATTCCATCCATAAGGGTTATAAATTTCGTTTCAAGACGTGTGATAGTGTAACAAACCGTTATTTAAAACCTATGCAATAGTGTAGATCAATTTGTACTTTTTTTTAATAAAGAGAAATTTTGGCGTACTGTGTATATTTACATAATTGACCCTCAAAAATAAATTATTAAATAATCTCAATTGGGATGAACCAAGTGATAGAGATTATAACCAGGTTTCCAAAAATATAAAGAACACTAAAATCCGAGTTATAACAAAGAAGTTATGACCAATCGAAAATCTGCGACAAAACCGACAAAACGCTGTTCAGTGTAAAAACTGAATTTTTAATAAAAGGCTTTTTAGCCTTAACAATCTAAATGAAAGTTGTAGTTTATGTTAAACCGAGAACTTTCATAAAAAGAACGCCAAAATTTGACTTCGTATAAGGAATTTATGATTTTTCTAAGTTTCAGTATAGCAGTGTACAGCTAAAAACTCGAAATAAAGATCGACTGGTTTTTAGCCGACACAACCTAAATGAGAATTGAAGGTCTCGTCATTAGTAGTACAACGATAAAAAGACAGACAAAACGGACGTCGAATGAAGAAGTTATGAATTTTTAACGGATTTCCTGTCCCGGTCTGTTTAAAATAATAATATTAAAAATCAAGTCAAAATTAGCCGACAAAGTCTAAATGAAAGTCGTAGAGTATAATTTTACCTACGCGTGCATATAAAGAACGTGAAAAACGAAGTTCGTATGCAAAAGTTATGAATTTTACAAGTTTTTGGCACAAAAATAAAGAAAATAGAAAAACCGGGAAAATTCGCATGAACAGTAACTGCCACGTCACCCTCGCATGCGAGCCTCCATGTGGCATCTTCTGATTGGACCGCAACCTCGTGTGTCACCTCCTGATTGGAACGCAGCCGAGGTCCACTTAGAACCGGACAGCCTCGCATGAGATACACCGGAGACACCCCTCGCACGCTCCTCGGACACCCCCTTCGCACGTGCCCTCTTCCCATTGGACCGAGGTCTGGTCCAATCCGAGTCCACCACCTCCAAACCGAAGCTGCTTCCCTTCGCAAGCTGTCAGCCTCGCATAGCCTCGCATAAGCCTCGGATCCGAGGCTTCGGCCTATATAAGGCATGCGAGGGTTCCGACTATTTTACACTTTTTCACCCTAAATTTCACCCTCTTTCATATTTTCCACTTCCACAAGCTCATATACAACCCCTAAAGCCCCGATATCAAGACTCAAGCCCGAAGCAAGCCTCGAAGCCCCGAAATTCCCGAGAAGTAACCTCTCTCCTGTCAAAACTCTGCCCGATTTGAGCCGGTTTCTCGACAAATAAACTCCTTTTCGTGAAACGAAACTCTGTCCGATTCACCATCTATCAAGTGAGTTCATACCCCCCCGTATTTTCATAATCTCTACTGTTTTAAGGGGGGAAATACAAGTATAACACAATAACTTCGTGTTATAAATAAATGATTTCAAATCACGATAAAACGACTTTAAAGCATCAAAAATACTCCAAATATTGAACTCTTTTATAAACTTATATTTTTCCCAAACATTCATATTTGCATATATATATATATATATATATATATATATATATATATATATATATATATATATATATATATATATATATATATATATATATATATATATATATATATATATATATATATATATATATATATAAATAAGATTTAAAAGGCTTAGGACTAATAACTCATTCTAGGTCCTTTTCCTTGTTTGGATGTGGACTTATAGTACCGGTTATTTGTCTGGAGGTCGTTTAACTTTTACTTATATAATAAATTGTATATGTATATAAATATAAAAGTTATTTCATTAAGTTTAATTACCCTTTGTAACATGTTGAGCAAAGGATTACATGCAAAAATAGTTATTTACCGATTCATAAAAGTACATATAAATTATAATAGGTATAATTTATGATACATAGAACAATGATTCATGATTTAAGTATACAAGAATACACTGTTTTACATGAAACAAGGGTTTTAATTCAAAGTACCAGCTTACAAAATACAAAGTACAATGGTATACTACAGTTTTCAATGGTGAAGCCAGGCACACTCTCAGTTACAAGTTTTACAAATACATTGGTTTACAAATAGGACGGTTTTAGGGGAATAAAACTACTTTTCACATACCACAGAAAATATGGGATTTTCTAGAATAGCTTTCATATTCAAAATAGAAAGACACCCATTCAAACATAAAAACTTATGTACTCACTCAACTTATTGTTGATACTCTCATTTCAAATTACTTGTATTCTCAGGGAAATAATAACAGGTATTCCTCGAGCTTTTTGAGAAGATGGATCCATTATGAGTCATATCTTCTTCTTTTGTATAACTGTTTTGGTTTCAATATACAATGATTGAACACATGTAAATACTTATACTTTTCAATACAATGGTTGTTTGTACTTTGATTACTATGATGCATGTGTTGTGATACTACAAATGAAGTCCTCCACCCCCGGACGTTTCCGCCGTCTGGTTTGGGGGTGTGACAGATAGTGTTAGACTAGTGGTTTTATGTGCAATTGATCAAGAAAAATGCTCTTTTATGGATTGTGCTTCATGGATGAGTACTGAGAAATCATTCCAGGTGAAAAAGATTAATGATAGACATATATGTGTTAGGAGTTTTAGTAGTTCA
Organism: Lactuca sativa; assembly: GCF_002870075.4. Taxonomy (NCBI): domain Eukaryota; kingdom Viridiplantae; phylum Streptophyta; class Magnoliopsida; order Asterales; family Asteraceae; genus Lactuca; species Lactuca sativa. The sequence continues at coordinate 78,297,369 of NC_056626.2, read as the reverse complement.
AGACTTATGAATCCAACTTGGTTAGCGAAGCAATTTGTGAAAGAACTAGTAAAGAAACCAAAGTTAAAATGCAAGGAAACGAAGACAATAATTCAAAGTAAATTTCATTGTAAGGTCTCATGGTCAAAGTGTTATAGATCAATGTGTAGGGCACTATCCTTAATTCATGGCAAATTGAGTGACCATTGTGCAAGAGTGTGGGATTATGGACATGAACTGATGAGGTCAATCTAGGTAACACAGTTAGGATTTTTGTTAACCTAAACCCTGATTAGGCTATAAATTTTCATAAAACGTATGTGTGGTTTAAATCAATCAAAGAGGGGTGTAAGATAGGGTGTTATTGGGTTATAGGGTTGGATGGTTGTTTCTTAAAGGGACAATGAAAGGGTGAGATACTAACTGTAATTGGTAGAGATGTAAATAATCAAATTTACCCTATAGCATGGGACAATGAAGTTAGAGTAGAAGTAAAGAGTGATATTAAGTTCATGAGAGAGTCAAATTACACTACAGAGGAGATTTTGGACTATCTTGGAATCAATGAAGAAGAATTATATAAATTTGAAAGTTTAAAACAAGTACATGTGGAGCTTGATATATCACATGTATGCTTTATAATGTTTAATTTCCCTAACAATATTTTGTTATGCTTGTTACAGTCTTTTGGGTTTCCTAGTCAAATAACTATAGAAATAGTCTTTGAAAGTCAAAAATCTGGAGTTGAAGTGATGGATCAAGAGGGTATTGGTGAGGAGGACATGGATCAACATGATATGGGCGAGGATGGCATGGATCAACATGATATGGGTCTAGAGGTGATGGATCACGAGTGCATGGATCAAGAGCACATGAATGAGGATGGAATCAATGCAGAGGGAATGGGTGTATAGGCGGATGACTCAGGAGGGAATCAATGAAGATGACATTGATATGGAGGGGATGGAGCAGGAGGTCCTGGGTGTGGAGGATATTCATCAAGAGGACAATAGAAGGAGGAGGCCAAAAATGAGAATGAGGAAGCCTTCTGAGAGGATAATGAAATACAGTTGAAGAAAGTGGTGGTTGTCAAAAATGCGAAGGGGATGAGTTCATCCAACCCACTTTGCTTAGATTAGGGTGTTTTGTAGCCCATGACTTTGTTAAGAACATGTAAAAACACTTTTGGATTTGGGAAACTATAGACATCCCCTTTTGTTAATAGCCCTTTTTGTTTATGGTTTTAGGCATTTACACAACTAGCCATTCAAACTTTTGGCTTTCGGTAATATTACACGTTCTATGATAAAAATGGTTTGTCTTTATTTTAGTTGATTATATTGTATATGTGTATGTTGTTAATTTCATTCCAGTGCTTTAATCATGATTACATTGTTTAGTTAAATGAAATTCAAACCATGTTTGATTCCAGCCTTACTTGATTTCAGTCACAAATGATTCCAGTCATCACTGATTCCATTGTTTATTCATTCAATTCATTATCACTTCCATTGTTTATTGATTCCAATCATTAAGCATTCCATTTATGACTAATTCCATTCATTGTTAATTGATTATGTTCATTGTTAATTGATTCCATTCATTCATGATTACATTGGAAACACTTATAAGTCCTACATAAACATAAACTTGTTAAGTCATTTCATTACATAATGGGACACAACATAATACATATTTCAAAAGACATTGATAGTACCCTAACATACATAACCTAAACACATTAATACTAGCCAAACAAACACAACCAAAAACTACTTCCTGTTCATCTTCTGTGTATCCTACCACTCCATCTTCCCCAGTTATTATCTAAATTTGGGATTTTCCCGAGTTATTATCTAAAGTTGGGATTTCCCCAATTATTATCTAAAGTTGGGATTTTCCTCAATTATGTTTTAAAGTTGGGATCTTCCCCAATATAGTCTAAGTTGGTATCTTCCCTAGCATTTCTTAAGTTGGGATCTCCCTCGATATTTCTTAAGTTGGGATTTTCCCCAGTAAAACTCTAAGTTGGGATTTTCCCCAGTGAAATAGTATATGGGATCTTTCCCAATATTACATGATTTGGCAGTTTTCCCAATAAATTCTAAAGTTGGGATCATTTCCCAAAAACATATTCGAAAGAACGCCCTTCAAGATAATAAAACCTATCCAAAGTAATGTTTAGACAGATGACCAAAAGATATTGGAGTTTAAGTTGACATTATGTTCTATCTATCCTTACACCTAAAATTGTCATTTACAGTTCTTTTTCTTTGAAAAAGTTCTACAACAACTTTCAAGATTTTTTAAATCAAATTTAAGGATCCCGGATATTACAGGATCTCAATCAGATGGTTATTTATTTCAGATTATTAAGATCCTAATAGTTTGTATAAACTCTAAACTTCTTAGGATATTAATTATCCGAAAAGCTTTTGAAAACTTCATTATCCTATTTCTACGACCAAAGCAACGACACAAGAAAAGAGAAAAACCAAAGCATCAAATTTAAAAGGGGTTGCCCTCCAACCCAAAAAAAGAAAATATTTTTTACATACCAAAAAATTAAAATTGTCTTAAAAATTGATCAACCCTAATTCAAGGTTTGATCACCCTCAAACAAGGTATCCTCTTTCTCATTCTTCTCTTCCTCCCTTCTTTTCTTCTTCTATGCAGGATCTTGAATGGAATTAACGTTCCTACTAGTCAACATGGCCAAAGCTTTACACCAACCAACCACATTCCAAGATCTTGTGTTTGACACATCCTTTGCCAACTTAATCTTCGTCTCCGAGATGGCTTCGGCGACACTTCTCTTAACCTTAATAATCACCTCCTTGATCTCCAAGGCATGCTCCAGCATGGTTTCTTCTCCTTCTTGGCCATGAGCTGACCTCTAGACATAGCCTCATCAAGTTCCGAGAGGGAGAAGCGAGCACTAGAATGTGTAGCCTTGGATCCCGAAAATTACAATGAACCCTCATCGGTTCGAGATCCCTAAATTAAAACAAGAAGGATCCTTACTAGTAGACAACAAAGCAGTAGTGGAAGAACCTTATTGGAAGTTGGAATGGTCAAACCTGAAAGATCTTTCAGCCTCAAGCATAGAGATAAAACTTTCAATCTTCTCCTCAGTATCTGCAGTAGCTGTAACAACTTCCTTGAACTTGAAAGCTACGTCAAAACAAATAGAATAAGGAATAGTGAATTTCGGGTTCCTTATCATAATTAAATAAAACCATACCTTTTTAACCCAGTTTATTGGTGGGAGATCGTCGTTGGGGATAGAGTGGTGTTTCACAAATAAAAACCTTTATTTCCAAGCACCATCTTTTTGGTTTCAGAATTAAATGTAATTTGTTGGTTTTAAATTTGAGCAGGAAATTAGAAGGTCCAAAAGTTTGAAGATCATAAACATTGGCCAATTCAACTAACTCCATGTCAATGTTTTTCGACTGATTCATCCGATCGATCCAAAAAGTATCCTCCAGATCATAGGCATAATTAGAAAAAAAGAAATTTTTGTAACTTTGAAGAACTCAGAGATAATGCCAGAAAAAGGGTAAGTCAAACCCAAGGAGAAAGGATATTTAGGATAACAAACCCAAGTAGAAGAGACGAAGTCAAGTTTGGCCTTAGGATCAAAAGGCTTGACAATGACGTCGGTAGGAAAAGCTCCGATCGATTTCAAGGACTCAGTGTCGTTATCATCAAAAGAGAAAGTCACCTCGTAAGACAGGATCTTTTGATCGATGTAGTCTTCATCAGGAAAAGTAAGCATGCTCGAGTGAGAACGGAGTGCCTTTTTACCCATGGTCATCAAATAAGAAAAATGAAAAGGAACAATAAAGTTACCTTTAAGATAACTGAGAACGCTTGAAAGAGAGCTAAAAGAAGTAATAGAAGATCGATAACCATTAACCCCTATTTATGCGGATCGCAGAGGATGGAGAAGGGATTTGACAACATAATCATATCTTTTGAACGGATACAGTTCTATCCGTTAGAGTTTGAATTTCAAATCCTTTTTTCCAATTAATTAAATTATACACTTTAAATACTTGAAATTAACTCAGATATTTTGCATATATAATTTGGGGGAAATTGTTAGGACCAAGATCCTCAATCTTATCTAGGATCTCAGATCTCAAAAATATCTAAGGATCCTTAAACCTATCCAGGATTCCGGATCTTAAAGGAGTCTCGGGATCCCGAACATACATCAAGATCCTAAACATCGCCATTATTATTTCCTAACAAGTTTAACAGCTATATTTCTAATTTATTTCTCACATGTGCAGAAATGTTCAACATAAGACTCATTCACAACAAAGAATCACTTCAACTAGGCTTAAAACCTGGGAATACCAAGTCAAAGCACGTTGCAAATACTAGTTCAACAGGATCCCGAAATATAGGAATTTTAGTTACTTAACCTAGACACTATATACACCTATAAAACACACACAACGGACACAATTTTCTGACACCTTAATAATTTAGAATCACTTTATCATTTGTAATCGTACTATCAAGCTTATCTCTATACTTCATTCTTAAATGAATAAAATCAAACAAGGTAGGTGATGATAATCACCTCCCAATGCTTTATGTCGGGGATCCTATCAAGGATTATGGGCTTTCCTTGTAAACCACTTGTGTAATTCTATTCTAATTTTGTTAATCACTTCAACTACAGCACCACAGCCTCTCATGCCATTTGATCGATTTTTGTCCAAAAGAGGGAGAGCTTAAGAAAATGATGATTAAGTAGTATTTCCCTCGAGAAGAGATGCATAATTGGAATAAGAGTTGTGGAACTTAACCATAATCGATGTTGACATCATATCCTACATCAACCAGTTTAACGACCTGCAATTCTTTCTCCCACTTTTGTATCCCTCCTCCCCCGCCAAAAACTTTGAAAAATGTAAAAGTAGGGCCATGAACACACCGTCAAATCATGCTTGATATCTTGGGGTGTCGCGTTGGGGGAGTCGTGAACTCGGGATTGCTTGAAAGAGAATTCCGTTCAACAGAGGGTGAATGAGTTAGAGCTCTAGTATGAGAAATAGCAGATGTCAACCCTGTTATTTATAATATAGTTTTGGAGGGCGTGTCACGTGGCTTTTAGGTGCACGCCGCGCTTTCGTGTGCTGGCTCTATCTGGGAATGAACACATGTTGCTCTACCAGGCACGTCCACCTCACCCTAATCTCCATGAATTCAAGTTTTGGCCTGCCACGTGGTACGCTGCCTCAGCGGGTAAAAGTTTGGATTTTTTAAAATTCATATATTCTACATACGAGCCCCATTTTGACATTCTTTACATCCATGCAACCGTCTCGACGAGTACTACAACTTTCCTTTAGATTGTTTTGTCTGATTCCAAAATATTTTTAGCTCATTTTCATGTATGGAGGTACTCTAAATGATTTTACACGGACTCCATTTTTGGTGTTCTTTGTCTCCGTGGTCTTATATTAAGGAGTGCTATGGGAAGACGTAATAGTGTGTTTTCATTATAATTACACAAGTATTACATTTTTTAGGCTATTACATTTGTCTATTTCCACTATTTCTATCGACCGTCAGTGATGTGTTTTCTTCGGTTGTCACATGATGAATCTCAAATTTTCTGGTCTCTCTTAAAAGGGACGAGCCTGGTTACGCCGAAGAGATATGAAGGTCTATACCTGAAATACAACACAACCAATCAAGATTTCATTGGGGGTGAATCCCATGAGAACGATCTGATGGATAAGTCATTCGACGATCTTAATTTGAATTCGAGAAGTGCATATTGAGTATTCGTATTTGTGTACCCGTATTCTTCGTTCTCATGATCTTTTTAATTGTCTTTCATTAGGAATTATGGCCTCATTAGGCCAAACTTGTTTTGCTTTGATCGTCATTAATGCTATGACTACCGAAGTAACCGAAGATCTTACTTAGATAGAGTCATTAGTCATGTCTGGTGGATCCTAAGTACTGTAGTGATTTTTAACGATGAGCTACAACTATGTAGGTTCATAGATCGGATACAAACAATTTATAAGGGAGAACAAAGGATTATCATAAATATGGTTTTCCACTTAGAAAAGTTCTCACAAAGAGAACAGATGCACAAAGTAGGTCACAAAGACGATCACCAAGATTTGTTAGAGCTTTTCCCTATCACATGATTATATACTAATCTATTTTAGAGAATCCATTCAAATCAGGGATTGATTCTAATCTAATATAGTTATGTAAACCGATCCTTATCACCAAGATATCAGAGCAGTTATCTAAAATATAAACATTCTATAATTATGTAAAACAACCGACTTATACAACAGAAAACACATCGATACAGAGACTTGGAAGTCTTGAAGATTCTTGCAGTGATACTTTTGGAATACTTGATTTGGTGCTAGCGAAAAACATGTGAGAGTAATTTGACTCATCCGATCATAAGGCTTGACCTTAGAATCTCCCCTATCTGATGATGTCAAAACTTTGGTTTGAAAAACTTTTGAAAGAAAAAGAACTTCTCGCTTTGGCTCCCCTTGAAAAGTAAGATTTTGCAACTTTATGTCTTCGGTGCCCCTTGAGATGAGGAATCTCCCCCTTATAGTAGAAGCAATCATGGTTCTCCCCCTTTTTGACATCATCAATTAATGAGGAGAATCATCGGCCTCTTCATAGTCATCCACAATGGCTAAGATACTTTTAATATAAGCCTAATCAGCTTCAAACTTGCTAAGACGCTTCCCTAGTGATTCTGTTAAGTTTATCAATAGTGCAAGATGAGAAAGCATTGTTGCTTAGAAGTTGGAAGAACTTGAGTCTCTCTGAAAAAATAGTAGTTTAAAGAGTGGAGATCTGATGAGTAGGTTCCTCAACTTGTCCTGGACGTGATAGCAGAACTTCAGCAGTAGTTTGAACGAGAGATGACTATAGAAGTGTAATGTCAGCTAGGCGTAGAGTCCGTTCATGCTTTGAAACCTTAGGAAGAGGAGATGATGATGGAGAAGAGGAAGGATGTAACACCCAAATTTTCAAAATAATTTTCACATTTTATAAAACACATTTTCATTCATAATTGTTATAAAAACACCATTGTATCACATAGTCAAAACATAACATCACATCCAAAGATCAAAATATAAAAACTCCTCGTGTGTGTACTGATCAAACCGGCGCCTTCCCGCGATCGTCACTGGTACCTGAAACACATAACACAACCCTGTAAGCATAAATGCTTATTGAGTTCCCCAAAATACCACACACAATACATATTAGCCACTCAAGGCTAAAACTTTGTTTAACCCTCTGGTCAATGTGTCTCAGTGGGACCCTCCAGTCCCATAACTCTGTGGGCCCTTTGGCCCTAACTCTGTGGACCTTACGGTCCTAACTCTGGAAACTCTGGCACATACATAGCATAAATCACATAGAAATCACATCATGCTAAAGCATACAAAATACTCTGTCACATAACTATAATTACCACTCTAGGTAAAGTATAGTGAGAAGACTCACCTCGGTAACACGGTAAAATCTCGAACTCTGTAAAATCCGATCTAGCCTCCGCCTAATCATATGAAATAAACACTCTAAATCAATACATCTCTCAAGGCTAGACTATTCCTCCTCTTAGTACTCTCAGAAGGGTAAAAGACCATTTTACCCCTTCTCATGGATCAAAGACCCTAAAGTTGACCAAACCGTCAAAGTCAACAAAAGTCAACTCCCCGGGTTACGCTGCTCGTACCACACATGTATGCTGGACGTACCCAATGTCTTCACAGAAAGCAAGGTGCGCAACCCCTTATGCCGTGCGTATTGGGATTACGCCCAACGTAACTCCCAGTTTTAGACTCTAAGCATTTTGGGGTCTTAATCCGTTAAGACCCACGTCCAACTTCTAGATCTGACCATTTATAAACCTCTTAATCCATAAAGTCGACGACTTTAAGCCTTTGCATGGCTGGACAAGTCACTAACACCCATTATACTCCACTTCCTAACACTAGAAAGCTCAATACTCATGCATAACCTCATATCCACGACCAAGATGGAAACTTTATATATTTATAACACAAATACCACTGAAATGGGACAAATCTAGGTCCATGGAGCACATTACACTCATAAAGTCTCCACCTTTGGGACTTTTAACCCTAAAATGGTCCATGAAACATCAAACCAAAATGAAGAGGAAAGTTTTGAACTTTATACCTCCAAATGCAGCTCCTTCCTCTGTAGATCTTAGATCCAAACTTGCACTTCAAGCTCTAGCCTCCACAAGCTCCTCTCCTTCTTCTTCACTAACACACCAAGGCACTTTTAGCTCCAAAACACTCACTCTCAAGCTAAGGACGATTGGGAGGCTCTCTTAGGGTTTTACTCACGGATATGGAGGCTGAGAAATGAGCCTTAGCATCCATTATATAGTGCACAAGTCAAATATTAGGGTTTGCATTTGGACCCATTACTCCCAGCATAACCCTGGGTACGCCCATCGTACCCAGGTGAGTCTGCGTCCAAATTAAGCGCATGAGTATGCGCAACATACTCCCAGTACGCCCAGCATACTCATTTGCTACAAGAACTCTTACAAGGACCAATTTTGACAACTTGATAAAATTGAAGGATATAATAGCTTTACCTGGATTTGGGGATGTTACGATTCTCCCCCACTAGAACCAGATTTCGCCCTTGAAGTCTCATGCCAAAAACAACTCCGGATGCTGCTCCCGCATCTCTGACTCCGGCTCCCAAGTCAGCTCAGACCCCTTCCGATGTTGCCACTGGACCTGAACCAGTGACACCTCCTTGTTTCTCAGAATCTTGACCTTCCGGTCCAAGATCGCGATCGGTATCTCAACATATTTAAGACCCGCATCCACCTGGATATCCTCCAATGGTACCACTGCCGACTCGTCGGCTATGCAGTTCCTCAGTTGAGACACATGGAAGGTATCATGAATCTGGCTCAACTCCGCAGGTAGCTCCAATCGATATGCTACCCTGCCCACCCTCGCAATAACTCTGAACGCTTGATGTGTGTGAAACAAACTAGTTTTAATCCTACTAACTTAGACACAAAATAAACACACGAAAGGCAGTGTACCTATCGATTAGTAATATAGTTCAAGCAAGTAGGGTATCGAACACAGGGAATGGTAAACAATTAAAATAAATGCTAATATTATCTAAATAAAACAAGTAATAGAAAATGGGTTTTCTCTAGTTTTTCAAGACTAAAAACTTAAACAATTAACTAAAATTTAAACTAAGAAACTAAGAACTAGATAAACAAAGATTCAACTAAATTCAATAACGAAGGGAACTTCTGTTTAGTTCAACTCAATTGATCCTATGGTTGATATTATGGTAATAGTGCAATGGATTAATTCTTTTATTGGCTACCGATTCAAGTGATTAGATTCACGTTCGCTGCACTAATCCTTAGAGAACAAACTAACTCAAACAGTGGCCAGTTGTCTAATTTAATTCAATTCACTAGGTTATTTATTCGGGTTAATTTAGACTTGTAATGGTTAACTAATTTGGTCCTTTAGTTAACCTCTTGTTGATGGTCATCACACAAGCTTACACATGAATTTACCTATTTTTCTTATTAATTCTAGTTTCATGTTCATTAATCCTAGACATATGATAAAGTGGTCACATAAACATATGAGGTTAACAACTAAGAGATGTTCATGGAGCTCAATTATCTTCCTATTAACAGAAAAATAGTTATCATTCACACATAAGGTTCTTTAACAATCTAGAATCAACAAATTCACCAATATTAAATCAATTTTACCATAAATCAAACCATAATCACAAAATCATCTATCCTAAACAGAATTTATGAGTTTTTAGCTCATATCTACAGCAAATAACAAACTAAAAATGTAATCTAATGATTGAAACATGGTTTATGCAAAAAGATTAAGATAAAAGTAGTGTGTTATTGCCTTTGATATTCTTCCAAGTTGATATCTAGGTTGAAATCTCGAAAACCACAGCTTCTAAGAACCCTTCTGGCCTCCAAAAATCGTCCTAAACTTCCCCCATTCGTTAGGGTTCGAATGAGAAGCGTTTCTCTCTCTCTCTCTCTCTCTCTATATATATATATATATATATATATATATATATATATATATATATATATATATATATATATATATATATATATATATTCTAACAACAGGGGCTACTCGGCGAGTCCAGTGACCTACTCGCCGAGTTCATCACTTAAAATCCCGTGTATGGTAAGGCAAAGTCAAGAATCGCGAAACTTCTGACCAATTCGTCGATTTGATGGCCTACTCGCCGAGTCCGTTTGAAATCAGCATTTTCTCAAAACACAAAAGTCGTCCGAAATTGTGTCTAGTTTTCAGAACATTTTGAATCTTGTCGATCAGAGTTACGGTTCATTAGATATGTCCAAAACACTGACGAGGGGTCAAGTTGTCCAGCAACATCCTTCTTTCTTCAAAATCCAAGATCCAAGCTTCCAATCACTAGTTCCGCTTCCTTTTCCATCTGAACATGTAATTATTGCTGAAAAATGAAATTATAAACTAATTAAGCACCTTTTGTTCATTAAATGAGATAAAATCAACATAAAGTATTAAGATAATGCATGAATTTTATAACTAAATATGCCCATATCAACGGTCCAATATACCGAGGCCCCAACTTGCCCCTTTTCCTGAATCGGATCACTCCTTTCCAAGGAGACACTTTTAGGAGTACAAAATCTCCAACCTGGAACTCGAGCTCGGATCGAAGCCTATCCGTGTAACTCTTCTGGCGACTCTGGGCCGTCAGCAATCTCTGTCTAACTTGTTGTATCTGATCTGTCGTCTGAAGCACTATCTCCATGCTGCCCATCACTCGCTGCCCTACCTCTCCCCAACAAATGGGAGTCCGACACCTCCTCCCATACAATAAATCAAAGGGAGGCATACCAATGCTCGAATGGTGGCTGTTGCTATAAGAAAACTCAGCCAAAGGCAGATACGTGTCCCAACTTCCTCCGAAGTCCAACACACTTGCACGAAGCATGTCCTCGAGCATCTGAATCGTCCGCTCACTCTGTCCGTCCATCTGCGGGTGGTAAATGGTACTGAAATGCAGCCTAGTACCCAACTCCTCATGGAACTTCTTCCAGAATCTGGAAGTAAAACGCACATCTCGATCCGACACAATCGAGATCGGCACACCATGCTGCGATACCACCTTTCTCACATACACTTCTGCCAGCCTCTCTGCGGAAGAGCTCTCACTGATAGCAAGAAAATGAGCACTCTTCGTCAGCCGGTCGACGATCACCCAAATTTCATCGACGCCTCTCGCAGTCCTCGGCAATTTGGTGATAAAATCCATGGAAATTTGTTCCCACTTCCACAGGGGAACCTCAAGCGGCTGCAACTTGCCATGTAGACACTGGTGCTCAGCCTTAACCCTACGACAGGTTAAACACCTCTCTACAAACCAAGCCACATCCTTCTTCATACAGGGCCACCAATAATCTCTTTTTAGGTCCAAATACATCTTAGTGGCCCCAGGATGGATCGAAAACCTTGACCTGTGCGCCTCCTCCAACAAAATAGCACGTGCCCCACCCTCAAATGGCACCCAAATCTGGCCCTGGAAGGTCATAAGCCCCTGGCTATCGGCAATGAACTTTGATATCTGTCCAATCACCCGTTCTCTCTTGCGGTTCTCCAGTCTCATGGCCTTCACTTGGGCCCCCCGAATGGTGTCCAACACCGGAGTCATCACTGTGAACCTTATACAAACATCTCACAAAGGGGCACTCTCTACCCTGCGACTCAAAGCATCGGCTACCACATTAGCCTTGCCCGGGTGGTACAGGATCTCACACTAATAATCCTTTACCACGTCCAACGATCTCCTCTGATGCATGTTCAGGTTGGGTTGATCCATCAGATACTTCAAGCTCTTGTGCTCCGTGTATATGGTACACCAAACCCCATACAAATAGTGACGCCATATCTTGAGGGAGAACACCACAACCCCCAACTCTAGATCGTGCATAGGATACCTCGTCTCATGAGGCTTCAACTGCCTCGATACGTATGCTGTCACATGCCCTCTCTGCATCAGCACCGTGCCCAGACCTGATATCGACGCGTCACAATATACAAAGTCCTCCATTCCCTCCGCAAGGGACAACACTGGGGCTTCGCACAATCTCTGGTGAAGTGTCTCGAATGAGGCCTGCTGCTCCGGGCCCCCACTGAAAGCCACGCCCTTCCAGGTCAGCCTGGTGAGAGGAACCACAATCCTGGAGAAATCCTGAATGAATCTCCGATAATTTTCGGCCAACCCTAGGAAACTCCTGATCTCCGAAGGGGATCTCGGTACCTCCCTGCTCATTACTGCCTCAATCTTGGCCGGATCGACCAATATCCTAATCTGGTTGACGAGGTGCCCTAGAAACCGGACCTCCCGTAACCAGAAATCACACTTGGAGAATTTGGCGTACAACCTCTCCGATCTCAGAACTCCGAGGATCTCCCTCAAATGCTCCTCATGCTGCTCTCTAGACCTCGAATACACCAATATGTCATCAATGAACACGATCACCGAACAATCCAACATCGGACTGCACACCCATGTTCATGAGATCCATGAACGTCGCCGGTGCATTGGTGAGTCCTAAAGGCATCACCAGGAACTTGTAATGCCCATAACGAGTCCTGAACGCTGTCTTCTGGATATCCTCATCATGCACCCTCATCTAATGATATCCAGACCTCAAATCAATCTTGGAGAACCAAGACGCTCCCAACAACTGATCGAACAAATCGTCGATCCTCGGTAAGGAGTAACGGTTCTTGACCGTCAGCTTGTTCAACTCCCAGTAATCAATGCACATCCGGTATGAACCATCCTTCTTCTTAACAAAAAGGATCAGCGCTCCCCACGGCGAGCTACTCGGCCGTATAAACCCCTTCCCCAGCAGCTCCTGAAGCTGCGAGGACAATTCCTGCATCTCTCGAGGTGCAAGGCGATAGGGTGCCTTGGCGATAGGCGCTGCCCCCGGAACCAAATCAATACGGAACTCCACCTGCCTCTTGGGAGGCACACCCGACAACTCCTCGGGGAAAACATCCGGGAACTCACGTACTATCGGGACCTCATCGACCGACCTTGGTCTCTCTGCACCTATCCTCGTATGCATCACATAACCCACATACCCATTACAACTCTGCTGTAGACTCTGCCTCGCTCTCGCGGCTGAACAAAACGCAGACCCAGAACGGGTACCCTCGCCATAAACCATAAGAACTCCCCCACTAGGGTCTCGTATGGTCACCAGCTGTCGCTCGCAGTCGATAACCGCTCCAAATCTGCTCAACCAGTCCTTGCCCACGATGACACAGACATCTCCCATAGCAATCGGGACCAAATCAATCGGAAACTCAACGCCGAATATCTCGAGTACACATCCTCGAATCACATCAGTGGCATACACTGCTCTCTCGTCAGCTATGGAAACTCGCAAAGGTCGACTCAACGCCTCACGAAAAATACTGATGTGCTGACTAAAGGCTAACGAAACAAAAGACCGACTCGCACCCGAGTCAAATAACACCAAAGCAGGCACATAACACACAAGAAATGTACCTACTCATATCACAATATAAGCATAACACCACAGACTCAGAATAACATATGAAAGAATACATACCAGCCACAACATCGGGTGCTGCATGGACCTCATCCGCTGTTAACTGGAAGGCTCTATCGCGAGCCTTCGGTGCCTCGGCCTTCACCGTCCGACTCTCTGTAGCTCGAACAACAGCAGGGACAGACCCCTGAGAAGCTCCCTGAGCTGACCCTCGCAACTGCGGAAACTCGGCCTTCCGGTGTCCAGTCTGGTTGCAGTGAAAACAAACTGCAAACCCCTTGGGGTAATCCTTGGCCATATGCCCCTCCTTGCCACACTTGTAGCAAGACCCTGCTCTGCACACCCCCTCATGAATCTTTCCGCACTTGCCACAAGTGCGGCCCTTCTGGTTTCCAAATCTCGAATTGACGGGCTTAGCCCGCTTGGCAGCCGGCTGGGACTGCGCCGGTCGCCGATCCCTCCCCTGAGACTCCGCCTCCTCCCTGGCCTGAGTCTCTAGCTCAATCTCCCTCTTCCGGGCATTTTCCTAAAGCTCAGCAAATGTCTGGTACGTCGAGTTCACCACGAACTAGTGGATGTCTCTCCTCAAAATGCTCAAATAACGGCTCATACGTGCCTGCTCAGAAGACACGTGCTCAGGGCAGAACATCGCCCTCTCATGAAACATCCTGGTGATCACAGTAACAGACTTTGTACCCTGCTTAAGAGTCAAGAACTCCTGGGCCAACCGCTCCCTTTCCACCGGGGAACGTACTCATCACGGAACATAGCGGTGAACCTCTCCCAGGTCACCGCAGCAAGCTCTACAGAAGAATAGTGCGCTGTCACAAAATTTTACCAATCCTTCGCCCCCAAGGGAAGCTGGTTCAGTGCGAACCGAACCCTCAGATGCTCCAGACATGAACATGTGTAGAAGCACCCCTCAATGTCGTAGATCAACCTCATCGCAACTATTGGATCCCAAGTCCCATCAAACTCCGGTGGCTTCGTGTTGCTGAACTCCCGGTATAGCAACACGTCACCCCCTGCGGCCTGGCAGCAACAACGGCCACAGTGGCTGCAGCAATAGCAACATCAGTAAGAGCAGCATAACGCTCATCAAAAGTCTCGATCAGGGTGGCCTTGATAGACCCGAACATCTCTGGAATCTCAGCGCGAATGGCAGCAGCCACCTCATCATGAATCATCTGGCGGAGCTCCTCATCGCTCACACCCCCTCACTAGACCATGGCTTGTGGCGTGTCCCCACCATGATGTCTCTCTGAAATACAACACAAGATATCAGAGACTCGCTCGAGTGTACACAGACTCGATATCCCTATCCTACTTGATCCCTGGTACCCTAAGGATTCTTACTTTGGCTGCGCACTGATCCGGTGCCTTCGGTAGTACGGGCCCAATATTACCGCCAACACCGCATCAATATTCACCCAAGTCCTCCTCCTAGGATCCCAAATCGCAAGCACTCTACTCTCTCTCTATGCATAGTCTACTCTCAAGCAGATATCTCCTAAGCTCCTCGCTGCTATCTATTCACTCTCAAGCATCTCCTAGCAGCAAAACCCCTAGGCTAAGGCATCACAAATCAAGCCACTCTAGTCCTAATAAGAATACCTAGCCTACTCAAGGATGCATATCATATCATACATATCTCATAACTCATAACGTAAGGGTATTTTGGGAAATCACCGTTCGGGCGCTGGCTGATCGTACACACTGCTTTGCTCTGCTCTTTCAAAAACTTTTTACTCTTGAGAAAATTTTGTAAATTTTATTTTGAAAATCTCCCAAATCCTCAGTTTGAGTTCAGATACGCCCGAAGGTGTATCCGAATCCCTCAAACCAAGGCTCTGATACCAACTTGTAACACCAAAATTTTCAAAATAATTTTCACATTTTATAAAACACATTTTCATTCATAATCGTTATGAAAACACCATTGTATCACATAGTCAAAACATAACATCACATCTCAAGATCAAAATATAAAAACTCCTCGTGTGTGTACTGATAAAGCCGGCGCCTTCCCGCGATCGTCACTGGTACCTGAAACACATAACACAAACCTGGTCAATGTCTCTCAGTGGGTGTGACAACCCGAAATTTCCATTCTGAACAAACCATATCAAGCCAATAGAAGTAGAGCAGTTACAGTGAAAATTCAGACTTCGAGTATAAGTTTGGCAGTTTTTAGGATTTTACACTTAAGGAGATATCAGGAGAGTGGATGCTCATGGGATTGTGAAACTTGAGCATTTCAAAACTTCATAATGTTAGAGTCCAATTTCGGAATAAAAATATTTTCTGCCAAAAATATTTTAGGACTATAAATAGAATTCTGAACCAAATTGGTTCATTAGTTGAATTCCAATTAGAGAAAAGCCAAATTCTCTATCACGGATCTTCGGGTTTTTATCCCAAATTGTGAGTAACTCTTTCTAGTAGTGTTAGAAAGCTTTAATTATGTTCATAACATAGATTACATTGCTAAATCATCCGATTTAGGAGTTTACTCCCCAAGGTGTTCTTGGGCGGTAAACTCCCGAAACCAAGCCTAGATTGTCCCCCGTGATTAGTAACTACCTTGGACTTGTATAGAAGTGTGTTAGGGACAAGAAATCAACCAAGAACCACCCAAGTTTAGGAGTTCACGACCCAAGAGTAGCTTAGGCCGTAAACTCCCTTGTAACATGCTCAAATGGTGATTTTAAGGCACCTAAGGCTTAGACTTTATTTTAGACAAGTACCCTAAAGTGTTTAAAGCCTAGAAAACATAAGGAATCACAAGGAAAAAGGAGTTTACGGCCAAGATATACTCTTGGGCCGTAAACACCTATAAATGGGTCAAATGACACCCTAACTCCTTCCTTATGCCTAGAACCCAACATAGATCATTACCTAGAAATGTTTGAGACTTGAAAACACCATAAAAACCCTCCCAAGGGAGTTTACAGCCGTAAAATCCAAGGGAATATGGTCTTTGGGCCGTAAACTCCCCAAAGGAGTTAATATGGTACCAAAACACTTGTTATAGCCTTGAAACAATTCACCACATGAGTTGTAATAATTCTAAGCTCCATTTAGGGCCTTGGTTGAGAGTTTACGGCCATGAGTTTACTCCCCTGGGCTGTATACTCCAAAGAATATGGTCATTAGACCTTAAACTCCCATTAGGGGCATTGCACTCCTTTGTTGCAACCCATTATCCTCCTAACACTTGACCAAAAGTGTTTTCCTCGCGTTTAAATGTTTATACTTGTATAATTAGTGTTTTAATCACTAATTATTCATATACATATGCTTTCATATGAAATTAGGATCATTGTGTGTGTCTAAGTCTTCACTTGACACCAAGGAGTTGTCCGATCCTTCCGTACGATAACAGTCCGTTCAACTCCAGTCACTTACTGCAGGTGAGTTCATACCCCTTAACTAATGTTTTAAACTATTTTTAAATGTTTTATGGGGGGGATACAAGTAGAATCATGCTGCTTCTTATATCAATCACATGTGATTAATAAGTAGAATTATGCTAGTTATTACATCAATCACATGTGATTAATATACAACATTCAAACGATTTGGCTACACATTAGCCGTTTTACCAAACAGTTTCCTTCAAATGATTTTTATAAACATTTTATATGTTTTCAACTACTTATTACACTGTACATCTTACTCTTTATATTACATTTCAAACTTATTTACAATTGTGTTTCAAACAAATGTTTCTTTACACTTAAACTGTTTTATCAAACTTATGCCTTCAAACTGTTTTATAGATTGACATCAAGTCGATCATTGCTGAAAATAATATTTATGTTTAAATGTTTTACAAAAATTATTTATGCTTTTATATTATAAATTGCGTGCCTCTATATGTATAGTTATATAAGAAATATTTAAAATACTTAGGAAGGCTATCCACCCTATTTCCTTTTCGCGCTTGAGATGTGGTCTGGTGGGATATCGGGTACTCGTCCGAAGGTCCTTTAAATATTAGTTATATATCACGTGTACATATATAGTCATAAAAGGTCCTTCCAGTTCATTCCCATGCCCTTGGGTAGTAGGGGTATACATCCATGACCATACGTACCAGTTAGATTACTAGTAAACTACCATATGGGTAGTTTAGGAAGATACTAGAACCATTGCTAGAACGCGATATCATACAATGAGTCAGTTCATTCATGAGTCAATACTTTCTAGAACATTATAGTACATTACACATATAGCTATACTAGGAAGAGAACATATACAACGATACTAGAACGACTACATTACTATACTTGCTAGGTAGAGAGCACGTACATTACAGCTAGGACAGTTCGTTACATTACACTTACATTAATACGCTAATAAAATTGTGATCCACTGTATGGGTGCATGCCTTAATTGTCATGACCCGGGTTGTACCCAGAGTCTCTTGAAGGGAGAGCGTGAGTTTGCATATAGATCTATACTGGATTGACTATCCTACACCTTGCTGCTAGCTACAGCGGGACCTGCAGGTCTGCGGGTGCCAAACGTCATACCTTATTTTCGACTATACGTTGTCGATGTTACCAGTCTATAGTATGGTGCAACTTATCACATGTTGCCTTAATATAAATTCGGTTTAAGGTAATTAGTACAGCAGTAGTTCTTATAGCGCTACGATTTAGTACTACATTAATTTTCCCTGTACACATATTTAGTGATATTTTCACTTAAACTATAAATGTAAAAACTATATTTTGATAATGATAGTTACACTTGGGAAAATTACACACTTTTACAAGACACGAACATATAGAACAGTTAAGTCTTGGTAGAAGACTACATTGAGAACATTTAGGTCTTGGTATAAGACACCCTTATATAATAGTAGGAATCATAGGGATTTCTAGAGTTTTTCAAACATTTACAGTTGTTTTACAAACATTTTCATACTTATAGTTCATATTCATTTTCAATACATACAATTCATCTACTTACAAATTCTTACATACAAATTAAGACACTAAATACTTATGATCTCACCAGCTTCAAAGCTGATACTCGCTTTCAAAATTACTTGTATCCTCAGGTCATCATAGACATGTACCGATGCAAGGAGAAAGGAAGATGGAGCTTGTTCAATACTCATCTTTCATTTTGATTTATGCTTTAGTGTTTATCAAAATTTGATAGAACATACTTGTATAATAATTCTATTATTAATGCAAATGGATGATGTTGTTGCTTGTTTACTACTTTTCATTGTTGTGATACTGTACATGACGTCCTCCGCCCCAGAATGTTTCCGCCGTTCTTGGTTTTGGGGTGTGATAGATTGTTATCAGAGCATTGTTTATAGTGAATTAAGTATATCAACCCATAAAAGATATACTAACTATAAATACATAAGGGATTAAAAATACTCTGACCAAGAGTTTATACTTTAAATAGTAAAATATTTAAGTAAGTATAAGTGCTGCATTCATACTAAAATCAGTGTCACTAGGACAGTACAAAAGAATTACGATTGTTGGGCAACACAAGAGGGCTTAGAGACATATGGTCAGAACTGGGAAGATATAGCCTGATCACCTATATTATCCAAGGGTTGACTAGCATGTGCCTAAGTTTAATTGTGTGGTTGCAACAATGCTAAAATCTTACCAACCCTACCACAATGAGAACAATAGAACATAACATTAAAATTAAAATACTATAGGAGTATTTGGCGTTACTATAAGTACTTTATACTTGAGAACTAAAACGGGATCTTCATTACTAAGTTGATAGTTGCTAAGTGGATACACTAAGGCTATATGTAATTAGGATGTTATAGACTTAGAATCTGTGGAAATTTTACTTCACCCCTATTCTGTGTGAATACGGAGTTAAGGTCACGTATTCGAAGGTCTATCCTGTTTAGATTACACATAGCTGGTATGCACTTCACAAATAGCGATGTAACTAATGAAGGTTTTCTAAATAATTATCTAGATAGTTCGTCTAATAATTATTCTCTTACCCTAAATTCTCGCATAGAAAACATAGCTGGACTCCATCCCCTCGGCAACCAATACCTTCTGAGTGAGGTCATAACTGGTTAGTTTGGAGAAGAACCACAGAATGATAATCCTATCCCTTGGAATGATCACCATGATGAAAACCCTTTGGACGATGCTAACTCCGAACCAGAGGTTGAGAACCTACCCTAAGCAACTGCCGTTCTAATTCCTAACCCTCGTCTGGCTTTTCATGGCCCGACTCCTGAGTGAGTAGGATGCTTGGAAACAAGGAGCCAAGGACAAGATCAACCCATGCCTTTTAATGGAGACCGAAGCTTTGACGACTTGAGCAATGGGGACTCAGCAGATAGAGTCTTGCCAATCTTGGTCCGCAGAGTAGCCCGAAATGAGATTCAAGGCAGGACAACCCTACATCAGATTACCGAAGTTGTCGCTGATGCGAGAATGCATACCCTCCGCACCATTCGTCAAGAAGATGCTCTCGAGAGATCAGAGAGAAACCATGAAACCCTGCTGCAAGCACTGGCTGAATCACGAGCCGAAGTCATAGAGCTCCGAGTACGCCATAGGGCGTACGAAAGACACCTACTTGACATGGAACGTCAATTAGCTGAACTAAGAGTTCACCAGAGGGATGACCGTCGCCAGTAGTAGATGCTTTACTTTATTTCTTTATTAAAAGGGATCGTGTTTTCTGTCTATGCCCGATGTGGCATTTTCCATGAAGTTATCTTGTACCGTAAGTACTTTTAGTTAGGTCCTTATGCTGTCAGGAACTATCTTCTGTGGATATGATGTAAGACCTTCGCAAGGTCATTTTCCGGAATCTTTACATCGTGAATATCAAAGATATTGACAGCCGGCTAACTTTTGTGTCATTCTTCATTCAAGTACTTTGATCATACTTTCATTGGGGTTTATCCGAATCATGCTTTAGTCAAGTCATTGGACTATGGTAATTTATCTCCGGAGACATTTCTAAGTCTCTTACAGTGGCTGGACCTTGTTATTCACCAACCCACGATACCTTGGCTTGCACAAAAAACATTTTGAGACCATTCTACGAACTTACTTCTACTCATTAATAGGACTGCATCATAGGGATGTAGGTCAAACCTTAGCGAACATACTTTCATTCTGTACTAGGACTGCATCGTAGGGATGTAGGTCAAACTTTCGAGAACATAGTCGTACTCTTTACATGAACAATCTAAGTACATCAAGGGTCAACCAGAATCGCTCACAAAATCCTTATCTTTCGTGTTACAGAATCATGTCATCATCCGGAAGCAATCAGTCGAACAGGGAAACCTCCGCTTTTCCTATGGACGCCGCTACCTTTCAAACAACAGTTACAGCTGCCGTGGTGGCTGCCGTAACCGCGGTCCTTGCGCACCGTAGCGTTATCAGCACAGTCAATGCTGCTGATGGGAATGAAGTTTCCAATCGTGATATCCATCCAGGAAGTCGCCAAACAGTAACAGTCACAGGCTCGTAAAGCCAAAAAGCAGAGAACAAAAAACGAAAGCGTCAAGCCCGGAAAGAACGCAAGAGATCCCAAAAGCTGGCTATACAACAGCAGCAAGTGGAAACCCCTGCCGTTCCCATACCACGCAGGCTATACGAGGGAAAACTCCTGAAGTGTGATAAATGTAGTTTCCATCATTATGGGGCTTGCCATGAGATGCAATGTTGCAATTGCCTAAACATAGGGCACCATGCTCGTGGCTGTGGAGCACCGGCACGACCCATCACTCAAGTCCCTTTCATCGGGACTAACCCTACACACAAGATAAGTTATAACGCCGAACGATTTGAGAAGCAATTTTCAAAGTGGAGTAACGAGGAAGGCACTCGTGTCCACATAACATTGGCTAAACACCGCAATCCCGTCACCAAAGCTAGTACTAGCCAGTCATGCCACCAATGCGGTGAGATAGGGCATGTCAAGAAGGATTGCCCTATAGCAAAGAACTCTGGCACATATGGGAAAATTCTTAGGATCACAGCTACAGGAGAGCCTACTCCGGAACCCTCGTTAATGTAACTTAGGCGTGTTATTGTAACAGACATATAAACTATCCAGGACTAGTGCAACTAGAGTATTACCTTTTGCGAGATCTTGTATGTATAGGGATTCTCGTGCTGCGTATACTTGTCTTTTGTAGTGTATCTTATTCGTAGCAATAGTCTAGTGGTAAATCTAACGTACTGTAACTCTGTTCATGGTTGCATGGTTGTGTTTTGTCTGCAAACGTCTTATGTTCAAATCTAATGTCTTTAAGTTTCAATATGATTCCGACATTATCATACGACTCGATTCAATTTGTTCTTCACAAAAACAGCTTCATACATACATCTCTTTCTTCTAGATCACTTTTCCAGCGAAGCCGTCATATCAGAAATCCCCAAAGTACTCATGCCAGGAGTACCTCTTAGTTATTTTCTCTCCGAAGAAATCCCCGAAGTACCACTCGTGCAGTGCGTCAAGTTTAATCCAACGATTCATGCGATTGATCTATCACTAAGGAAGGTATACATAAGAGTGATATATAATCAAGCTTCTACAGGTTTAGAATTGATGATTCCACTTTAACTTCTTTTTCCCCGATGGGATGTGAGCTTAAAGAAGAACCAGTTATTCGACTACCTTTTCAATCTTAATTATATGCGACTCGTTTACCCGAAATTGTGATTGTGAAACCATGTATGAATTCTAATATGAACTTCAGGACGGAGAACTGCTTAAGCCTACGAGTAATCACATCATCATGTGAACAAACTTAGAACCCAGTACGACTCCCGTAAACAGATCACCCTACAGCTTAAACATCTACGGAGACACAAGAACAGCCCGGACAACTTAGTGAACTACACAGAAAGAGAATTATAAGACTAGGCTTCTCACCCTGGAGAACCCCCAGTCTTATTCTCCCAGAGGTCGACGAATTGCATCGTATGTGCCTCGGATATCGAGGACTCCGTCAAGATTTTCATTAGAAATAGTTATCTCTGCCTCGCGTAGACGAAATGGTTGAGAAAACACATGGAAAGAAACTACTTCCAGGAATGGATCTAAGATCCGAATATCACCAGTTCGAGTGTTAGGGAAGGATGTCCGGAAGACTATCTTCCGAATTCGATGCGAACACTTCGAGTCCGTAGTGATACCCTTCGGATAGGACCAATACGCCCATAGTTTTCATGAGCTAAATGAATAGGGTTACGTCTTTCTTACTTGGATCAATTCGTCATTTCTCCATGTAATGAATTACTTATCTACCCTCGTAGTAAGAAGAAAACCCAGGGAAACATTTCCTACAGAGGAACTTTAGCGAAGTTCTCTAGGCACGAGTTTTGAAATTGAAGAGTCAAATTTCTATGACACACTGTTAATAATGTGAGAAATTATGAGCACACTTTCAATTTGTCAAAACTGTTGAGCATTTATCGACACCAGAGACACCGACAGTCATTCGCCAAATCCTAGGTCTTACCGACCTTCCATCTTAGTTCGTTCAGAACTCCTCACAAATTACAGAAAACCGTACGACTTTGACCCAGCAAGGGGAGACCTTGGACTGGGAAGTTAAGCAAGAGGAGGAACCTTTGGAATTCCAAGTGAGTGACCAAGCTCTTTAGGTTAACTCACTCTGGGAATAGCTTAATACGCTTCATAAAGATGGAAAGCTAAATCCAATATAGTTAGGACCTCCGAGATTCTCATCAGAATCGGTCCTGTGCCTCGCACAAGCTAGACCTACTCCGCGAACTCAGTAACATACATCCTACTCTTTGCGTCTCGATCGTGGAACCATACCTTTCCGTTAGGACTCTTGTAAGTCCACTCGTCGAGATCCTCGCGTTCATATTAGAACCGTAGTGACCCTCGACCTAGAGGTCAAGCGGACGAAGCAACGCCGTCGCCAGTTAGTGAAGGTTCGTTGGGATGCCAACCGAGAACCCGATTTCACTTAGGTACGCTAGAGCCAATCGATTAGGACGTTTCCTCCTCACGACCCGATCATTTGTACAGGGGGATGATGTGACAACCCGAAATTTCCATTCTGAACAAACCATATCAAGCCAATAGAAGTAGAGCAGTTACAGTGAAAATTCAGACTTCGAGTATAAGTTTGGCAGTTTTTAGGATTTTACACTTAAGGAGATATCAGGAGAGTGGATGCTCATGGGATTGTGAAACTTGAGCATTTCAAAACTTCATAATGTTAGAGTCCAATTCCGGAATAAAAATATTTTCTGCCAAAAATATTTCAGGACTATAAATAGAATTCTGAACCAAATTGGTTCATTAGTTGAATTCCAATTAGAGAAAAGCCAAATTCTCTATCACGGATCTTCGGGTTTTTATCCCAAATTGTGAGTAACTCTTTCTAGTAGTGTTAGAAAGCTTTAATTATGTTCATAACATAGATTACATAGCTAAATCATCCGATTTAGGAGTTTACTCCCCAAGGTGTTCTTGGGCGGTAAACTCCCGAAACCAAGCCTAGATTGTCCCCCGTGATTAGTAACTACCTTGGACTTGTATAGAAGTGTGTTAGGGACAAGAAATCAACCAAGAACCACCCAAGTTTAGGAGTTCACGACCCAAGAGTAGCTTAGGCCGTAAACTCCCTTGTAACATGCTCAAATGGTGATTTTAAGGCACCTAAGGCTTAGACTTTATTTTAGACAAGCACCCTAAAGTGTTTAAAGTCTAGAAAACATAAGGAATCACAAGGAAAAAGGATTTTACGGCCAAGATATACTCTTGGGCCGTAAACACCTATAAAGGGGTCAAATGACACCCTAACTCCTTCCTTATGCCTAGAACCCAACATAGATCATTACCTAGAAATTTTTGAGACTTGAAAACACCATAAAAACCCTCCTAAAGGAGTTTACGGCCGTAAACTCCAAGGGTATATGGTCTCTGGGCCGTAAACTCCCCAAAGGAGTTAATATGGTACCCAAACACTTGTTATAGCCTTGAAACAATTCACCACATGAGTTGTAATAATTCTAAGCTCCATTTAGGGCCTTGGTTGAGAGTTTACGGCCAGGAGTTTACTCCCCTGGGCTGTAAACTCCAAATAATATGGTCATTAGACCTTAAACTCCCATTAGGGGCATTGCACTCCTTTGTTGCAACCCATTAGCCTCCTAACACTTGACCAAAAGTGTTTTCCTCGCGTTTAAATGTTTATACTTGTATAATTAGTGTTTCAATCACTAATTATTCATATACATATGCTTTCATATGAAATTAGGATCATTGTGTGTGTCTAAGTCTTCACTTGACACCAAGCAGTTTTCTGATCCTTCCGTACGATAACAGTCCGTTCAACTCCAGTCACTTACTGCAGGTGAGTTCATACCCCTTAACTAATGTTTTAAACTATTTTTAAATGTTTTATGGGGTGGGGGGATACAAGTAGAATCATGCTGCTTCTTATATCAATCACATGTGATTAATAAGTAGAATTATGCTAGTTATTACATCAATCACATGTGATTAATATACAGCATTCAAACGATTTGGCTACACATTAGCCGTTTTACCAAACAGTTTCCTTCAAATGATTTTTATAAACATTTTATATGTTTTAAACTACTTATTACAATGTACATCTTACTCTTTATATTACATTTCAAACTTATTTACAATTGTGTTTCAAACAAATGTTTCTTTACACTTCAACTGTTTTATCAAACTTATGCCTTCAAACTGTTTTATAGATTGACATCAAGTTGATCATTGCTGAAAATAATATTTATGTTTAAATGTTTTACAAAAATTATTTATGCTTTTATATTATAAATTGCGTGCCTCTATATGTATAGTTATATAAGAAATATTTAAAAGACTTAGGAAGGCTATCCACCCTATTTCCTTTTCGCGCTTGAGATGTGGTTTGGTGGGATATCGGGTACTTGTCCGAAGGTCGTTTAAATATTAGTTATATATCATGTGTACATATATAGTCATAAAAGGTCCTTCTAGTTCATTCCCATGCCCTTGGGTAGCAAGGGTATACATCCATGACCATACGTACCAGTTAGATTACTAGTAAACTACCATATGGGTAGTTTAGGAAGATACTAGAACCATTGCTAGAACGCGATATCATACAATGAGTCAGTTCATTCATGAGTCAATACTTTCTAGAACATTATAGTACATTACATATATAGCTATACTAGGAAGAGAACATATACAACGATACTAGAACGACTACATTACTATACTTGCTAGGTAGAGAGCACGTACATTACAGCTAGGACAGTTCGTTACATTACAGTTACATTAATACGCTAATAAAATTGTGATCCACTGTATGGGTGCATGCCTTAATTGTCATGACCCGGGTTGTACCCAAAGTCTCTTGAAGGGAGAGCGTGAGTTTGCATATAGATCTATACTGGATTGACTATCCTACACCTTGCTGCTAGCTACAGCGGGACCTGCAGGTCTGCGGGTGCCAAACGTCATACCTTATTTTCGACTATACGTTGTCGATGTTACCAGTCTATAGTATGGTGCAACTTATCACATGTTGCCTTAATATAAATCCGTTTTAAGGTAATTAGTACAACAATAGTTCTTATAGCACTACGATTTAGTACTACATTAATTTTCCCTGTACACATATTTAGTGATATTTTCACTTAAACTATAAATGTAAAAACTATATTTTGATAATGATAGTTACACTTGGGAAAATTACACACTTTTACAAGACACGAACATATAGAATAGTTAAGTCTTGGTAGAAGACTACATTGAGAACAGTTAGGTCTTGGTATAAGACACCCTTATATAATAGTAGGAATCATAGGGATTTCTAGAATTTTTCAAACATTTACAGTTGTTTTACAAACATTTTCATACTTACAGTTCATATACATTTTCAATACTTACAATTCATCTACTTACAAATTCTTACATATAAATTAAGACACTAAATACTTATGATCTCACCAGCTTCAAAGCTGATACTCGCTTTCAAAATTACTTGTATCCTCAGGTCATCATAGACAGGTACAGATGCAAGGAGAAAGGAAGATGGAGCTTGTTCAAGACTCATCTTTCATTTTGATTTATGCTTTAGTGTTTATCAAAATTTGATAGAACATAATTGTATAATAATTCTATTATTAATGCAAATGGATGATGTTGTTGTTTGTTTACTACTTTTCATTGTTGTGATACTGTACATGACGTCCTCCGCCCCAGAATGTTTCCGCCGTTCTTGGTTTTGGGGTGTGACAGTGGGACCCTCCAGTCCCATAACTCTGTGGGCCTTTTGGCCCTAACTCTGTGGACCTTACGGTCCTAACTTTGAAAACTCTGGCACATACATAGCATAAATCACATAGAAATCATATCATGCAAAAGCATACAAAATACTCTGTCACATAACTATAATTACCACTCTAGGTAAAGTATAGTGAGAAGACTCACCTCGGTAACACGGTAAAATCTCGAACTCTGTAAAATGCGATCTAGCCTCCGCCTTATCATATGAAATAAACACTCTAAATCAATACATCTCTCAAGGCTAGACTATTCCTCCTCTTAGTACTCTCAGAAGGGTAAAAGACCATTTTACCCCTTCTCATGGCTCAAAGACCCAAAAGTTAACCAATCCGTCAAAGTCAACAAAAGTCAACTCCCCGGGTTACGCTGCTTGTACCACACATGTACGCTGGGCGTACCCAGTGTCTTCACAGAAAGTGGGTTGCGCGACCCGTTACGCCGCGCGTACTGGGATTACGCCTAGCCTAACTCCCAGTTTCAGACTCTAAGCATTTTGGGGTCTTAATCCGTTAAGACCCACATCCAACCTCTAGATCTGACCATTTATAACCCTCTTAATCCATAAAGTCGACGACTTTAAGCCTTTGCATGGCTGGACAAGTCACTAACACCCATAATACTCTACTTCCTAACACTAGAAAGCTCAATACTCATGCATAACCTCATATCCACGACCAAGATGTAAACTTTATGGATTTATAACACAAATACCACTGAAATGGGACAGATCTAGGTCCATGGAGCACATTACACTCATAAAGTCTCCACCTTTGGGACTTTTAACCCTAAAATGGTCCATGAAACATCAAACTAAAATGAAGAGGAAAGTTTTGAACTTTATACCTCCAAATCCAGCTCCTTCCTCTGTAGATCTCAGATCCAAACTTGTACTTCAAGCTCTAGCCTCCACAAGCTCCTCTCCTTCTTCTTCACTAACACACCAAGGCACTTTTAGCTCCAAAACACTCACTCTCAAGCTAAGGACGATTGGGAGGCTCTCTTAGGGTTTTACTCTCGGATATGGAGGCTGAGAAATGAGCCTTAGCATCCATTATATAGTGCACAAGTCAAATATTAGGGTTTGCCTTTGGACCCATCATGCCCAACGTGACCCTAGGTACGCCCATCGTACCCAGGTGAGTCCGCGTCCAAATTAAGCGCATGAGTATGCGCATCATACTCCCCAGTACGCCCATCATACTCATTTGCTACAAGAACTCTTACAAGGACCAATTTTGACAACTTGATAAAATTGAAGGATATAATAGCTTTACCTGGATTTAGGGATGTTACAAAGGAAAGTGAATATGGTCGTTCCATCTTGGAGGAGGATAACCTGAAAACGTTAGTGAGTTAGATGATGGATGTTCACCCTCAAACTTAGCATCACCAAAGTTGTACTGTGTGGGTGAAGATTGAATGTTTACTTGTAACTCAACAACTTAGGTTGAGGCCTCAAGCATCATAGTATCAGTCTAGTTGACAAAAGTGTTAGTTCTAGATTTCTCTTTTTCATCATCTTCATTAGCGTCACTGGAAGAATTTTTGAATTCCTCATCTTCATCGTTAGTTACAGGCTCTAACATAGGGTTTTCTTATGGTTCCTCAGCATCATATGGATTTTTAATCCAATCCATCATTGGATCGGATAAGTGAGGATCTCCATCTATAGGATCAACGTTAATAATCTTTGAGGAGAGAACTGGGGTTGGAATGGATGCTTCATGATTGATGTTTTATTCCATAACAACCTGAGCTAGAAGCAGGACAAGTAATCTTGGATACAACACATAATTTTGCCTTTTTTGTCACTGATACACTCAACCATTCGATCAAAGAAAAGTTCAGCAAAATCTAGTTTCTTGTCTCGAGCCAAAGCAAAAAGAATGCGTAGTTCAAAAAGATTCAACTAGTCCAGACTACCAGTTTTGTGGCCAATACATTTTATAGTTACTCCAATCGCATACTTCTAGCCTATAGGAAAATGATGATGAAGAAGGTACTTAGCATGGCCACGTTTACTACCTTGATGAGAAAAATCGTAATTAAGTTGAGGCAGAATTGATCGACAACTGGCTTCAGAAGGAGTTCTTTCGTAGTCCATCATGATAGGAAGATGAAGAACTTGTCGAATGGTGATAGCAGAGATATGAAACCTAGAATGACAATGTCCAACAGTTTCAGAGATAGTTCGAGCATTTGCATCAAAGGTGAAAGAGTACTAAAATTCGCAAACTTGTGTTGGGAAGAAGGGTTCTGAAACATCACTGAGAGAATAGTGCAAGGGACAACTCTTGAAGAAATTAACAAAATCCTCAATTCCTGAATCCTGATGCTGTGGAGGAATGATGTTAGAGATGGAAACATTGTTTGTGAGAACAAAAATGGGGATATCAGGAATATTTGTAGCTTTGATAATGTTTGCAGCAGGAAAAAAAATGAATAGAACTCAATCCTCGTTGATTTCTGATCGAAGTTTGTGTAACGCGTGGTTCCTGGTACGCATTTAATTTATAATTTATTCATATTACAGAGCAACTTGACGAGTTGGAAGCCCTAAACTCTTCGAGTAGAGATTGTCAGAACCGCATGATTTACGTAACCTACTCGACGAGTTGAGAGTCCTCAACTCAACGAGTAGACCGGTTGGGATGAAACCTTAATTTCCAGGGTTTTGCACCCTATTTAAAGGACTTAATCTTTTCCCTCAGCCTCCTTGAAACCCTAAATCGTAATGTGAGCTCCTTGGTGAGAAACTTGAGGTTTTGAGTGGATTTTTGGGTGCTTTGGTGCTTGGTGAAGGATTTGGAAGAACTAGAAGGTCATTGAGCTTGAGTGGAAGCACTAGATCTGGGATCTCATCCATCTTTGGTAACTTTCTGAGGTAAAAAGTCCCTAACTTGATGATTAATAGCTTAGATCTCTCTTAGTCTTATCTTATGGGTCTTTTTGACCCCATTGTTGGAAGCATGATGACCTTCGTAGTTTTGATGCTACAAACACCCATTCTCAGTGTTATTTGGTCCTTAGATTCATAAACAAGGTCCTACACCCGTCCTTGTCCAAGACAAGACCATGTCCATAGAAGTAGGTTGCTATATCTCTAGATTGGGTCCATTTGAGGCATGCAGAGCCATAAAGTTGCCAACTTTAAAGAAATATGCCATGGAAACAATGTAGATCTGAATTCTAGAACCTTAGATATGAGGAAAGGGTTGAATATAATAGAAATGCGAGGAAATCAGCGAGTTCATATAGGAACTCGACGAGTTGGGTCGACCATTCTTGATTATGTTTATGGAACTCGACGAGTCTACAAGGGAACTCGACGAGTTGTGCTAGGAAAGTCCTACTTTTGTTGAGAAAGAGGAACTCGACGAGTTGGAGGAAAACTCGACGAGTTAGATCACGATTTCACGATTCTGTGATTCATGGGAACTCGACGATTTGAAGGGTAAACTCGATGAGTTGAGTCAACTTGGAGCGTTAACTTTGATTTGACTTTGACATTGACTTGACCAGATTTGAACCTTAAGGATTATGAGTATGGAGTAGTATCTAAGGGGTTGTTTTGGTTCAGGGAGTGAGTAGAGCTGATTCCGGGCAGAGTTGTTTCAGCTATCATCCGACAGTGAGGTGAGTTTCCTCTTGGTTTGCACGATTCGAAGGCACCAAGGCTGACCCGTATATGTTATTTGTATTGATTAGTAGCTGAGTGTGGGCGAGGCCCATATCTCATAGTCAGTAGAGTGTGGGCGGGGCCCGTATCTCTTAGATAGCCGAGTGTGGGCGGGGCCCGTATCTCCTAGTAGCATGATTATGTGTATGATATGTGGTAGTTTGGGGAGACTCACTAAGCTTCGTGCTTACAGTTTTAAGTTTTGGTTTCAGGTACTTCCGGTAGCAAGGAGAAGAACTCGGGATGACTACAGTGCACACACCACTTGTTTAGCTTGGGATGTTTTTTTACTCTGATATATTGATATAAGTTTTGATGAGATAATCTGATTTGATACTATGACTTATGTTTTTGGATGAAATGATTTTGATAATTAATAAATATGAAATTTTTGGTCGTGGTTTTTGGGATGTTACAAGTTGGTATCAGAGGCTTGGTTTGAGGGATTCGGGCATACTCTTGGGTGTGTCTGAACTCAAACTGAGGACTAGGTATGAAAATTTTCAATAGAAAACCATTTTTGTAAAAATGATTTTGAAAAGAGAAAAGGGTGTGGTGCATACAATCAGCCGAGCTTAAGTAAGTTCTCCCAAATTACCCATACATGATTCTTATGATATGATATGCTTATGAGAACTGCATGCTAGATTAGGGGCTAAGGATCTAGGAAGGATGCCTTGTATGCCTGCTGTATGTGTATGTGATCTGCATGCTCGATTAGGGCTAAGGATCTAGTAAGGGTGCCTTGTATGCCTACATTATGAGCTTTATGAACTATATGCTAGTACTGATTAGTTAGTGATATGATGGCCTGATTAAGATATGCTTGATTATGGTTACTCAATGCTCAAATGATGCTTGCTTTGTGCTTTGAGGAGTCATAGTTATTATAACTAATTAGTAAACGATAGCATGTGATTTTGATATAAATCATTGACTTAGTATTGTGAAGTCTCATCAACGTATGGTTTGTTATGTTGAATCAATAAAATTTTTTGTTAAAAGAATAGGGACACGAGGGGAATGATGCGTGTAATACAATTTGGTGTTTAAATGTACCCATCGTCATAGAGATTCGAAGTTTTATCAATGTATGGTTATTACAATGAATCATTAACTTCTTTAATAGAAGAATTTTTGGGCGAGAGAGGATAGGTGCGAGTAATACATCATGAAACATGATATAACTATCGACATAGATTTATCAAGTTCTCATTAGCATCTGGTGTCACACCCCAAAACCAAGAACGGCGGAAACGTTCTGGGGCGGAGGACATCATGTAAAGTATCACAACACAGTAAATTTAAATAAGCAAACAACATCATCCATTGCATTAAATATATAATTTTAATACAAGCGTGTTCTGTATAGTTATAGACACCAAAATAATGTAAAACAAAATAATATGATGAGTCTTGAATACGCTCCATCTTCTCAAAAGCTGGCATCGGTACCTGTCTACTGATGACCTGAGAATATAAGTTATTTTGAAAGAGTTTATCAGCATTAAGCTGGTGAGTTCAGAAGTATTTTAGTGTCGGTGTTTGTTATCAAAACGTTTGAACCTGTCGCAAGTATAAGTTGTAAAATGTATGTAAGTGTTTGTAAAAGTTTGAATCTCTCAGAAAAACCTATATTTTCTATTAAAGTAGCCTTCTACCAACGCTTAACTGTTTTGTATGCTCGTTTGTTGTAAAAGTGTGTAATTTCCCAAGTGTAACTATCATTTAACAAAATATAGTTTGTACATTAATGTTTAAGTGAAATAATCACTAAAAATATGTAATGGGTAAATCATTGTAGTACTGTAGTTTTGTATTATAGGAACTGCTGCTGTACTAACTACCTTAAACCGGATTTATATTAAGGTATAATGTGATAATTGCACCATACTATCGACTGGTAACAACGACATACGAATGGTCGTAATAACGGAATGACGTTTGGCACCCGCAGACTTGCAGGTCCGACTGTAGCTAGCAGAAAGGTGTAGGATAGTCAATCCAGTATAGATCTATACGCAAACTCACGCTCTCCCTCCAAGAGAATTCTGGCTACAACTCGGGCCATGACATTTAAGGCATGCTCCGATCCAGTGGATCACAATTGTTAACGTATTCTTGTAGATGTAATGTAATGTTTCTCGTTCTAGTATAGTTGTATATGTTCTCCTCCTAGTATAGTTGTATATGTTCTCTTCCTAGTATAGTTGTATATGTTCTCCTCCTAGTATAGTTGTATATGTTCTCTTTCTAGTATAGTTGTATATGTTCTCGTAGTAATGTAATGTATAGACTCATGAATGAACTGACTCATTGATCTAGAAGTTGTAGTAGTATGATCCTGTGTTACCCCGATGGTTACTTACTAGTGATGTGTATAGTACGCATGAATATGGACGTACTTTTATGTCTATATATGTATATTTGATATATAACTAATATTGAAACGACCTTCGGATGGTCACCCGAAATCCCACCAGACCACATCCAAATCGAGAAAAAGGAAATAGGGCGTATGGCCTTCCTAAGCCTTTTAAACATTGCTTAAATAAAAGTATTTGATAAGTAAAAGAGTTTGTAAAACATTTCGAAGTAAAGCAGTTTGATAAACAGTTTGAACAGTGATAAAATCATTGGTTTTCTAGTTATTAATCACATGTGATTGATTTCAATAACTATAAGCATTGAACTTGTATCCCCCCATAAAGTATTTAAAACATTTA
Organism: Lactuca sativa; assembly: GCF_002870075.4. NCBI lineage: Eukaryota > Viridiplantae > Streptophyta > Magnoliopsida > Asterales > Asteraceae > Lactuca > Lactuca sativa. Next base: position 78,263,987 of record NC_056626.2, on the reverse strand, counting down.
AAAGCATTTCAAAGGTTAATTAAAGGGGTATGAACTCACTTGTGGTGAGCGGTTTGGGTTGTAGTGTCGGATACCGTGCTAGGTGGCAAACGGAGACTTGTTCACACGCACGAGCCTAGTTATCATATAATGAGCATATATATAACTAATTAGCCAAATAATAACTTAATGAAATAAGTTGGGACACTCAGGAACATGCAAACACTTGGTATAAGTGTTATAGGTCCTAATGGTTGCATCTAAGTTGCTACGGGACAAGGCTAAAGGGGTTTAATGCCCCAAATGACCTTGTATATGAGTTTACCACCCAACAAACCCCACCTTTGGAGTTTACGGTCGTAAACCCTTGAGTTTACGACCGTGAACTCTTGACTTGGTGGTTTTGGGTGTTTTAAAGTGTTAAATGAATTCTAGAATAAGCCTAGCATTGGTGGTTTAATCCTTTAGGTAGTTTAGGGCCTTAGAATGCTCCTTTGAGGAGTTTACGGCCTAAAGACCATATCCCCTAGAGTTTACGGCCGTAAACTCCTATGGGGTGGGTGTTTTAATTCATTTAAGCCTCTTGCACTCAAAGGATAAATTCTAGACTTTTGTTTAAGGCTAAAGGGGACTTTAGGCACACTTTGGTGCCTTTACTTGGAGTTTACGGCCCAAGAGCATATCCTTGGCCGTAAACTCCCTTTTAGGGATGATTTTGATGTGTTTCACTCCCCATTCAAGCTACAAGTAATAGAGGGTTATTGTCTTAAAGTCTTAGGAGTGTTTAGGGCACTTTAAGCCCTTGAAAAAGGTGTTTACGGTCCAAGAAAACTCTTGGGCTGTAAACTCCTAAAACTAGGTGATCTTGATTGTGTTTTAGCCTCAAATGTTCATACATAATGTCCTTAACTAGTTATCTAACAAGGAAATGGGACTAGGTGGCTCTTAGGCTTCGTTTTGGAGTTTACTCCCCAAGAACGTTCTTGGGTGGTAAACTCCCGGATCTTACATATTTGACATGCAAACAATGTTATTAAGCATATAACAAGCATTAAAACACAACTAGGAAAGTAGACTCACGATTTGGGATGAAAACCCGAAGATCCTTGAGAGAGAAATTGGCTTTTCTCTAGTTGGAAATGTGAATAATGAATAATTTAGTTTAGAATTCTATTTATAGTCCTGAAATATTTTGGCAATAATATTTTTATTCCGGAAATGGACTATAACATTATGAAGTTTTGAAATGCTCAAGTTTCACAAACCCAGGAGCATCCACTCTCCTGATATCTCCTTAAACGTAAGCCCTAATGTACACAAACTTATTCGGAAAAGTCTGAAAATCACTGAAACTGGACTAGCTTCTATTGAATAGATATGTTCGTACAAAATGGAAATTTCGGGTTGTCACATCTGGTATCATACGCTAAATCGTAAAACTTTAAAGAAGAAATTAGGGCAAGAATGGGTTGGTGCATGTGATACTCTACGATACATAATCTAACCATCAACATCGAGTTTCAAACTTTCATAAGTGGGTGGAATTACACAATAAATCGTTAAGTTCTATAAAGAAGAATTGTGGGAAAGAAATAAAATATCTCAATCACGCTGAGTTAAGATCAACGTGAATCATTGACGGCAAGCGACTCATCAACAAAAGATGATTTAGTCTTTGTATCATAGAGTAAAGTCGCAGACTAGAATTAAATTTCACCGTCAGTTCAATAAACATGGTACATGACAGAATAGGAAAATAGATAAGAGTGAACGAAATAGTCAAAGAAGAATAAGTCAAAAGGAAAATGTGCAGCTTTTTCATGAGAATCATGAAGACCAGATTTTGTGGATCCTTTGAATTGAAATGTCATTAATTATTTACCTTCTTATGAGATATCTGCCCCTCAACATCTGTGTATAAAAGGACACACAAGCAAGATTAAACATGTCAAAACAAATCTAAACACAAGAGGGTAGAAATTTCCTCATTTGTTGAGGTATTCCAGATGGATTCCAAGCTCCATGTTCACCAAGAACAGAAGAGGAGCAATAAATAGTCTTTGTAACCAACGAGTTAAAAGGTTCCAATTAGCAAGAAGACACTTGAAGAAACAAAGAACTGTGAATTGGCATAGCAGTGAAGGAAAATTTGAAGGAAAACCACGCCAATCTCACTAGCTATATTGATACAAAAGGGACCCTATTTAGCTAAAGGAACCACCGTCTGATAAGTTGCTGATACCGTAGTGAGAATTGATACGACAGTAAGAGTTTTTCTCTACCGCAATTGGAATGCTTTTGTTCAACCGCCTCTGCTACCACAACCGTATCTACTACCGCAACCACATCTACTACCGTAACCACATCTACTACCGCAGTTGAAGATTGCATGAAGATTTGTTTTTGTCTTTTACTGACTTAGCATACACTCTTTGTATTATCCACTGAACCCTTGGTGGTCACTGAAGTCAGCTGTTTAATAGTCTTTATCTCGATTTCTAACTTGTGAGACTCTATAAATAGAGTCTCCAACTTCATGTAAAACACACATCTCTTCACGATCTTTCTGAAATTTCATTGCAATACAAAGATCATTCTTCTTTATCTACTATCTCCTGATAAACGGAGTTCCTCTTCACCATAAGCTGTTCACATTTACTAACTTGTGTTTGAATGCAAAACTTGTTATGAATCAGTTTGGTGTATACATGATATAACTTGTTGTCATTTATATTTCCTTTATATTTCCGCAACTAACTATCTAACACTTCTAACTTATTATTGTTGAGCTAACTTGTTCCTTGAGATTAACTTATTCTGCAACTATTATCTTGTACTAACGTTTGTTCGAGTGTTTCTCAAAAGTTTTTCTCTCAACAATTGATATCAGAGCCAAAGTGGTTGCTTTTTAAACAAAAATCTGATTTTGAAAAGCCTTCTATACCACTAAAGCTCGTTCTTCAAAATAAAAATAAAAATAGAAAAAATCAAAACAAAGGAAATATGGCACAAGCTTTATCATTAATCGTTTTCAACATTGTTGGAGGCTCGAACAGAGCACCAATACTTGCTGCAAATGAATACCACGATTGGTCTCAAAGAATGGAAATGTATCTCAAGAGACACTACAGAGATGTGTGAATGTTTGTGGAAGAAGGACCCCATGTCCATGTTCTTACTCCTGATCAAGCAGATGGTGCTTAAGCACGACTAGGTGGAGGGACGACCACAATAAATCGACCAACCAAAGATGATCTTAACAAAATGGAAAATGATGCCATATCCTTTTATGAAATCTATTATAGTGTTGCTCCAAATAACTTTGACATCATCATCAACTGCAAATCTGCTAAGGAAATATGGCATGTGCTCAAGAATCTCTATCAAGGTTCAGAACAACCTCAGGATAAGAAACTTACCACAACTCTCAATGATTTTAACAACTTTAAAGCCCTCCCCGATGAAACTCTTGACGATTCGTTCAAACGATTCAGTCTCATTATCACGAAGTTATCAAATGTTGGTACAGTCCGAAGCAATCATGAAACAAACATGTAGTTTCTCAACGGTTCAGGAAGACATTGGTCTACAACGAAGATGATTGTGCAAGGAGATATAAAGATTCATACTTTATCCTTGTTCAAGTTATATGGAGAACTACAAGCACAAGATTCAACTGTGCTGAAAGATTGTGCAGACCTGGGTGGACCACTCGCCCTGATAGCTTAAACCCCACAATTCAAAACTCCATAGTATTCATATCCCACGGAGTCATCCTATCCACTTCTATATGACAACCCACTGCAGTCATATGAAGCTGATGCTAAAATCGATGACGAAGAAGAATTTCAAAATGCCATCGCCTTGGTTAGTCAACAATTCAACAGACCACCACCACCATCATCTCGTAAAATCAGGAGTTTACCAAACCACCTTTTAATCGTAACTTCAACCCACAGAACAACCACTCAAGATATCCCTGAAACCCTCGCCATCCACCTCAACCACATAATGCGCATCACACCAAAGAGGCACCGCATCCAACAAACCATCAAAATCTGGTGCCTCAACTGAAGAGAAAAATGAAGTCATTATTTGTCACAAGTGCAATAAAGAGAATTACTGTGCCAAAGATTGCAAAGCTAATGTGGTTAAGGACAAGGCATTCTACCTTAGAATGGCCTAAGAGATGGAGGAAAAAGAAAAAGCAAGAGCGTATGTTGCTCAAGTGAAGAGGGATCATCAATTGTGGTCATCTGGAGATGAAGATGAAGAGTTTGAAAACAACAAGAGCAAAGGGAAGATCTGCATGGTTGCAACTGTTGAAGAGGATAAATCGACGAATATGCTAAAGAATTACTGCTAACTGGCCAAAGATGGCACTCTCATCATCATCGAATGGGTAAAAATCATGATCCATTCTAATAATTTCAGCATGCATGATTGTAAACCATACTTAGAAAGACTTAATGACACATGTGATGCCGTCCTTTCAGACTACAACAAGGCCCTTGACGAAAAGAATACAACGTCCCAAGAGCTATATCATGTGAGAGGAAGACTTGAGGATAAGAAACTTAAGGTTGCCATGCTAGAAAAGGATTTGTTGATAGAAAAGGATGTTAGGATGTTGAATGAAACTTAGTTAGATATTGCTTTAAATCAACAGGATCTTTCCCAGAAAGAAATTGTACGTTTAAATCAATTAATAGAAAATCTTTTTAATGAGACTGAAGTAATTGAAAACTTAGTTAACAATGGAACCGTAGACAACATTTGTAACTGGGGATGGTCCAATGGGTACTCAACCGATGAGAAATCCACTCCTCGGTTCAATGCTGATCGTCCATATGTCCACCAGATCGTGGGTTTCATTATCCAGTCAATGACAAAACATTCCCCGAAGACATAAGGTGTCATTTCAGTAGACTTCATGAACTAAGTAACAACTATATCATTGAGGAAATTCTTCATGAATCCTCGGGTAATCCAAGTGATCAATTACCCATCATTGGCACAATTTGTCCTGATTCTCAGTCCACTTCAGATGTAGATGAAGAAATTATTAAGGAAGGACCAAAGTTAGTTGTAAATTGCCCATCCTTGCCTTCCATAAAGTATCCCAACAAAAAACCATTGTTAAAATACTCTATGGTAGTACAGTCATCTGGACCGCAGACCCCAGTCAAAAGCACAGTGATTATTCAGCCCATTCTTTATGAATTACCAATTGAAAATTTTGAATTTGGCCAATGTTCTCATAATCCTGAACTTTCTAGTTCGGATGACTCAAGTCCTCATTTTTCAACTCATTCCAAGGTTTTCAAGAAACCACAGTTAAATGTTTTTGATTGTGTTTCTCCAAAAACTCAAGCGAAATTGGCTTCCAAAGAGGAACTCAGATCCCGAGGTAAAAATGGGATATTGATCTCAAAAACAAAACTTTCAAACAAACCATGTTTTCAAATCAAAGGAATTTTGAAAAACCCACTGCTGCCAAAAATCTTTCAAAAAATACGGCAATCAAAGGATCAAACAAAAAGGAATGTACATTGACAAAAACCTTTTTAAACAGTCCTGCAAATTCCAAAATACATTCACATCTTTTCAACAATATTCCTAAACGATCCAAGGTGGAAAGGTATTTTGCCAACTCATGAACACTCAAAATTACATCAATCTGTCATCAGGTCAAAACCTAGGAGTAGTTTACGTGCCAAAAAATTTTCGAGTCCCAAGGGCACTGCAGCCAAATCTCACCCAAGAACCGGTCACAAGTCTCCAACCACACCCTCCGGACTGTTGACAAAGTATGGTGTCTGGATAAAAGAGAAAAATCTCTCAATTTGTTTTTACTCACTAAAAATGTCACGTCCAACCCAACCTCGTAACGTCTCAAAAGTTGTGCAACACCCTGGACTAGGTTCAAAAACTGAAAACAACATGTTCGTAAGTCCTACTTGCATTCATCCATTAAGAAAATTTCTCATGTGACCCCGAGCTCCAAACTTATTTGGGTGCCCAAACTAAACCTTTAATTTTTGGGCAATGTGCAAGGAGGAACAAGAAGAGGAGTGGTTAATTGATAGTGCCTGCTCCTTGCACATGACCGAAAGGTTAGAATACCTTCGCGACTTCAGGCCAACTATAATGGTGGACACGTCACGTTTGGAAACAATGCAAATGGAATCATCAGGGGTTACGGTATTTTGACCACGGGAAGTTTCTCCATTCAAAGAGTTGCTTATGTAGAAGGCCTTAAGCATAACTTGATCAGCGTAGGCTAACTATGCAAAGCTGGTCATCAGGTTTAATTTGATAGTGAATATTGCTACATAATGATAAATGATAGAAACACCTGCTTGATCAAATCCAAAGCCAAAGGAATAATGTATCCTTTTGATGTCTCATTGATCATCGACAAATCGCAGTTGTGTTTCCTATCAAAAGCACTATCCGAAGTAAGCTGGTTATGGCACCGCAAACTAGCTCATCTCAACTTCAGATACATCAACAACCTGGTCACCGAAGAACTAGTTCGTGGTCTACCAATCTTGGAGTACAATAACGACACGTTGTTCCTAGCTTGTGAGTATAGAAAACAAACCAAGGGAAGTCATTCTCTGATTGTCGATTCTTCAATTTTTGAACCTTTAGAGCTACTTCATATTGATCTCCACGGTCCATCTACCGTAGCTAGTCTTCATCACAAGAAATACATTCTGGTTATAGTTGATGACTTTACTCGCTTTATTTGGGTCTTCTTCTCGAGACTCAAATTTGACACACCGCAGATCATGATCAATTTCATAAAAGAAATTAAGCTCCAAATCAAGATACTAGTCAGAAGGATAAGAAGTGAAAATGGAACCGAATTCACTAATCAACTCTTGAATAGTTTCTTGGTTTCCAAGGGCATCAGTCACAACTTTTCAGCTTCTTACACACCGCAACAAAATGGAGTAGTAGAGCAAAGAAATCACACATTGGTCAAAGCAGCTAGATCGATGTTGAACTTTTCCAACCTTCCTCTTTACTCCTGGGAAGAAGCAGTGACAACTGCATGCTTTGTTCAAAACTGAAGCATCATTTTCAAACGTCTTAACAAGACTCCGTATGAGGGTCTCAACAACCGCAAACTCAATGTCCGATTCTTCCATATTTTTGGATGCAGATGTTTTGTGATCAACAACAAGGATCACCTTAACAAATTTGCACCGAAATCAAATGAAGACATTTTTCTTGGCTACTCAACTAATAAGGTGGCCTACGGGGTTCTCATTAGACGTACAAGACTGATAGTCAAAAGCTTCGATGTCAAATTTGATGACTATTATGTCCAGAACACTGCTCAATCAACTGAAACAAAATCTATCCTAGAAAGTGATATCCCAGCCTCTTCGGGTCCGTTGAGCATAGTTGAAGTTAACTATGATGATCTGTTTGATCCCGTAGAGACAACTCATCTATCTGAAATCCTGGTGTCTCCAGTAGCCCAACAACAACATGCTGAGGTATCTAGCCCAGCCTTGTCTAAAGCTTTGTGACTCAATACTTCCACCATGCCGGTTGAGGGGGGGGGGGGGTGAAAGAACCAATACTTCTCTAATACCTTTACTATATTATTACTCCAAATATGCTACATGCATATTCATAATATAATTTACAGAAGTCTGGATATTTACCAAAAGACTAGATACAAACCAACTATTAAGAATTTTTACAGAGTTTTATATATTACATAATTTCCCAGGAATTTATACACTAAATACAAAAGTTATAATATTATCTATTCTACATCTTCTAACAGTACATAACTATACTGGATGCTTATCACCTTTAATAATTAAACATTGAGAGGGATAATCGGGTGATGCTTAGTGAGTTCAATAACAGTTACAATATAACACTATGCCATATATATATATATATATATATATATATATATATATATATATATATATATATATATATATGACAAAAACAAAGAGGGACAAAGAACAACAAACGCAGATGAGTATCATATGACAAGCTTTCCATATCAACCAATAACTTGATTCAAAGATTTACAATCAATGAAATATAACAATTTTAACATGATATACATCAATCAGACTTCAACCCAAGCGGCATAGAAAATACAATTTAGAATTATCATTTTGCTAGAATATACAGGCTTTTAGCCCTACCTAGCATTCTGCCAATACCAAAGCAATATGAGTCATTCTCTACATGGCGAAAGGTACAAAGCCAATACCAAAGTGATACGAGACATGCTCTACATGGCCAAAGGGTTCATACCAATACCATAGTGATACGAGTCGTTCTTTACATGGCCAAAGGCACAAATCCAATACCAAAGTGATACGAGACATGCTCTACATGGCTAAAGGTATAGCTCCATTATCATAATAACACGGGAAAGCACATTGCACATATAACACATAACATACAATTGTCCCTTTATTGAACTCACCGTGAAATAACCGAATGATAAAATGATAATTTGGGCAGCACTTTGTTTCTAAAAAAACTGACTTTCTTTGACGAAACCGGGAGTTTTTGTAGAAAACCAGGCTTTGTGCAGGCAGAATTTTGACTGAAAATCTTATTTCTCGGGGTCTTCGGTGCTCCGGGGCTTGCTTCGGGTGTTAGGGTAGTTCCTTAGGCTTCAGGGTGGTTTAGAGTGGCTAGAGAAGGAATAGAGAGTGAAAAAGTATGAGAATTTGTAACATAAACCTGGAGACCTCACATTCCTTTTATAGTTGGCTGAAGCCTCGCATTACGCGGGGCGTAACTTTGGTACGCAGGGTGTACAAGTTACAAAGGGCATACCTTCGTACGCAGCGTGTACGAGCTACGTGTCATCAGTTGGGTTTCCGAGCTTCGGAGGTGTTATTGGTATGAAATATGTGTCTAACGTACGATTAAAGGAGCGACGTGGCCAACTTCTAACTGTGAACATGAGTTCACTGGGCGTACTACTGTGCGTTGGGCATACTCCTTTGGACTAGCCTCGAAGTTTGTGTCTAAAACTTTAAAAAATCATATCTTTTGTATACGAGCTCTGTTTTTGACGTTCTTTATATCCACACCTATGGGAGACTGTGCTATACAACTTTTGTTTAGACTCCGTTGGTTAATTTTGAATTCATTTTTGATATTATATTTTTTAACAGGCTGGGATAGGAAAAGTCCTTTAAAAATTCATAACTTCTTCATCTGACGTCCTTTTTCGTCGGTCTTTTTACCGCGAAACTACTAATGACGAGATCTTCGATTCTTGTTTAACTTGTGTCAGCTAAAAATTTCTCGATCTATAATTCGAATTTCGAACTATACACTGCTATGCCGAATCTTAGAAAAATCATAACTTCCTCATATGAAGTCAGATTTCGACGTTTTTTTTATGAAAGTTCTCGTTTTAACAAATACTATGACTTTTATTTAGATCACAAAGGCAAAAAATTAGTTTATCGTAATCTCACTTTTTATGTCATATAGTGTCGTGCCGGTTCTGTCGCGAAACTTCAATAAGTCATAATTTCTTCGTTATAACTCAGATTTCGATGAGGTTTTCGCCTAAACGTTTCTATCGAGATAATTTACAACTATCAGTAACATTAGTTTTACTTATCTCCAAATTAAATGTTATATTTTCATTAATTTTGATAATAGACTTTTGATCGGATTCTCATAAGACTTCCAATACTTCCCGAATGATTCTAAACATAGTTTTACTTCAACTCCAGTTCTAGTGACAACCATCAAGGTTCCAATACCAGAAGATACAACTGCAGTTTCTACCCATAGAGTCACTATCCAATCAAATGTTTCTTCATACTTTGAGGATGAAGAAGTTGAGAACATTGACACAAGATCAGATTCAAGGGTTATCACTCACTCATATATCTAGGGGCACCGATGTCATTGGTTCAAAGGGAACCTTCTTCGGTTCAGGGGGAACTCCTATCCTCAATTCACAGGAACCTCATTCAACAACTGCAGTTCTAATTTCTACAGCCCAAGATACATCTGCGGGCTGTTATCAAGTCGAGGGGGAACTACATTCTCCAACCGCATAGAGTTTACTCCCTCATTGTAGATAGCTACTTTATTTCACTGAATGTATATTTTGTTTTGGCCATTGAATCCTATTAATACTGATGATCTTTTGATTATTTCAGTCTCTAGGACATTCATTCTTTTTAAAGCATCCAAGAGTATAATTTTGACTATGGATCCTCTGTCGACAAGGATCCTTCTGACGAAATGGTTGGTGATGTAAAGAGTCATCACCAATCCGTCATAGTGAGGATTCTAGATGTCTTGTCTATTTGCTTAGAAGAAGGTGATCTCCTTCTCATTTGTGTTTGGCATATTCTTTCGTTACCTTTCTTCTTTTTCTATTTTTGACACCTTGCCATGCCTTTTTGCTGCAGAATAAGAGGTGCCACAAATGTCAGATCCTCCAGGCATCACATTGATTACCTTGGTGTCATAAGGAGGCGATCCTGGCTGATCAAGGATCTTCTGTGGACCTGATCTTTCTCTTTAGATCCTTCCTCTCTTCTTCCAAGGATTTCTTTGAGGTATCCTTTACTTAAGAGGTAACTGATCTCCTTCCTGAAAGCTATGTAATCCTCTATGATATGACCAAAGTCATCATGGTATGCACACCATTTGGATTTGCCTTTCCAAGTGGTAGATTTTTCTCCCTTCCTTAGCCATCTTGCTTCGTCGCCAAGATCCTATATAACAAATATTATACGTAAAATATCCACAGAAAAGCAATTGTCAATAATCTTAGGAAATTCTTCTTCCTCTCCTTCATCTACAAGGGTATTAACCATATGATGATCAGGGTTGGAATATGGTTTTGACTTGTAGGATATTTGTGCCAATGAGTCGGACTTTCTATTAGGGTGATCGGGATCCTGGGTCACATGAGCTCACTTGTTAGGTGTTGCATCCCAGGCGGGATCGAATGTTGGTAACAAGGATCCAATCTCCCAACGGTTTCCAAAGGACCCTATATTGTCAAATTTCAGGATCTTGGGTTGTAAGATTGAGGGTGTTGTTCCTGGGGTTTATAGATCTCCACCCTCATTCTCTCTATTTCCTTGAGTATCTTTCTGTTTTCCTCCTGGTGTTGGGTCACTTATCATTTTAATCTCTTAATTATAGCAAAGAACTCGTTGTTGGAGATTGCTATAGGAGGATCCTGGGATCCTTGAGTTACAACTGGAGGACTGCTATCTTCGGTGCATCAGAAGTCTTTTTGGGACCTCCGGATGGTGCTGGTGGAAGGTTTTTGGAGAAAATGGCAGGAATGGAGGAGGAAGATATGGTTGGTTGTGTAGACATGATTTTTAAAAGGTTTTGAACACCAAGGTCCCATGGTGGGTGCCAAATAGTTTTCGTCAAGAATCAACTAAGTAGAATCTAACCAAATTGTATGAGAGGTTGTGATGCTCGTGGTAAATCAAGTAAGAAATTATAATCAAAGTGACACAAGTGAAGTACAAAGAAAACCCTTGATCCATGATAGGATCTTCAGCATAAAACCTTGGGAGGTGATAATGATCACCTGCCTTGATGATTTTATTAATATAAAATTTTGAATATAGAGATAAATGTATGAATACAAGTATAGTTCTCGTATATGAGCTAAATTTGTCTCTAGTGTGCTAGTTACATGTGCTATTTATTGTCTAATTCTAATAACAAGAAGTCCGATAATCCCGGGATCCTCCAGAATCAACATATAAATGCTATTTGACATGGTGTTCCGGGTTTTTTGCCTGATTGAGATGACTCTCCATTGAGAATGGGTCTTGTGTTGACTCGTTCTACACATGTGATAAAAATAAAGACCATATAGCCGCTACAATTGTTAGAAATATTAGTGGTAATAGTTAGGATCCTAGGATATGTTTAAGGATCCCGAGGCTTTAGAAGTATTCGAGGATCCAGAATATGATTCAAGGATCCTGCCCCTAATAGGTATAAGGTGATCCATCATGTATGTTGCTGATACACATGTGTTGTTTCTCTTGGAAGAGTGTTCTAGAAGTTACTTCATCATACAATATGATTGGTTGTCACCTTTCACGGGCCTAGGGGCCAACAGGCTTGGCCCATTAGGGTTTTAGATTTGATCCCTCAAGTATAAATAGGGATGCATGAAAAGTCATCTGTATATGAAATTATAGAGTGTTATGAAAATCTCTATGAAAATTGTACTTGTAACCTCTATTTGAGAACTCTAAAAATAAGAACACTCCCCCTTCCCGTGAACGTAGGTCACCTTGACCGAATAAATATTGCATCTTGTGTGCTTTTGGTTTTGCTAGTTATCCGATTTATATCCTAACAAGCGGTATCAGAGTTGCAGTTTGTGTTCCTATGATTGAAGATGTCTACTTACAAGTTTGATTTGGAGAAGTTTAATGGTTCAAATGACTTTACTTTGTGGAAGGTGAAGATGAGGGCCCTTCTGGTTCAACATGGATATGCAGCGACAATGGAAGGATAGGAAAAACTGCCAAAGGACATTGCAACTGAAAAGAAGTTGGATATTTTGAAAAAGGAACATAGTTCGATTCTGTTAAGCTGGACAGATGAAGTATTGAGGGAGGCCGTGGATCAAAGAACTGCTTCTGGGCTCTAGGAGAAACTTTATGACATGTACAAGAACTACACTCTGACGAGTAAGTTGTATCAGAAGCAAAGGCTGTACACTCTCAGAATATGTGAAAGTATCCAAATGAAAGATCATATGGATAACTTCAATCGCATCATCTTGGATCTACAAAGAGTTGATGTGAAGATTGAAAATGAAGATCAGGCGCTCATTCTTTTATGTTCTCTTCTGAAGTCATATGAGAATTTCATTGATACCATGCTCTATGGTAGGACAATGATCACTATCAATGATGTGAAGGATTTTATGATGTTCAAGGAAATGAAAAGAAAAGTTTAAGTTAGAGAAGAGGTTGTCATGTTCTAGTTTGTTCACATGGAGAGGAAGGACAAAAAAGTGGAAAAGGGGAAACAGAGGGAGATCACGTTCAAAATCAAAGTCTAAAGCTTAATCAAATGCTAAGTGTTATTACTACAAGGAGAAGTGAACTTCAAACAAAATTGTCTACAGCTAAAGAATGGGAAGTTCAAGAGTAAATGAAGTAGCTAATAAAATTGTTGCTGTGGCTCAGAATAATTCTTAAAAGGGAGACGATGGCGAGGTATCGACTGTAAGTACATCAAGTTCTATTCAAGCTTGGGTCTTGGATTCTAGAGCATCCTATCATATGACGTATAATCGTGACTATTTCGACTCCTTTAAAGAGTAGGATGGCACAGTCATGATGTGTGATAATCAGGTGAGCAGTATCATTGATAGTGGCATGGTGCATATCAAGATGCACGACAACATGGTTAGAAAGATATATTTTTGATATGTTCCGGAAGTTCGGAAGAATTTAATTTTTCTAGGCTCATTAGCTAAGAATGGGATGAGGTATGTTGGTAAAGGTCACTATGGCTATCTCTCAGTCCTTGAATGAAAGAGATGACAAGATAGAGTTATGGCATCATAGGTTGGGGTACATGGGTGAGAAGGGGATGTCAATTCTAAGTAAACAATGACTACTTAGTGGAGAGGCTACTGGAAAGATAAAGTTTTACGAAGCTTGCGTCAAGGGAAAGCATCACAAAATGAACTTTGGTACCGGTCAACACACAAGAAAGGAAATCCTGGAATATATACACTTAAATATGCGAGGTTCTACACCATTGAAGTCTTAAGGACATTTATTGATAATTATTCAAGGAAGGTTTGGTTGTTCTTCCTAAAGACCAAATATGAGGTGTTTGGAAAGTTCAAGTAGTGGAAGACCTTGGTTGAGAAAAGGACTTGAAAATAGGTCAAGACTCTAAGGAATGACAATGGGTTACAATTCTGAAATGCTCCATTTGATACTTTATACAAGGTAGAAGGTACAGTGAGGCACCGCACTGTACGGAACACACCACATCAAAATGGAGTGGCAGAACAGATGAACCAAACACTCATGTAACATGCAAGATGCATGTGGATATTTATTAACTTATCCAAGCAATTCTGGGTAGAACAAAATAACACTGCTTGCTATCTGGTGAACAGATCACCATCAACTGCTATAGAATTGAGGACTCCTCAAGAGGTATGGTTCGGGAAACCCTCTTACTATTCTTGTATATGTATATTTGAATGCCCCACATATAGGGATGAGCATATGGACCGGGGAACCGGCCGGAACCGGAACCCGAACCGGAACCCAATGGAACCGGTCGGGCCAGGACCGGGACATTATTTTTATGGATTTTTAGAACCAGGAACCGATATAACCGGAACCGGTAGAACCGGAAAAAATCGGAACCATATCATGCTATTTTTCGAGGATTGGTTCCAACATTTGAAGACACGACAAGAACCGGTAGGAACCGGGAACCGGCAGAACCGTCGGGCCGGTTCGGTTCTTGATTTTGGCAGAAGCCGGCCGGTTCGGTCCTTTTGCTCATCCCTACCCACATATGCTCATGTGAATGATGAATAACTTGATCCAAGGGAAATGAAGTGCATATTTCTAGGATATGCGACGATAGTAAAAGTTTACCGACTGTAGTGTACCGAAGAAGGAAGAACTCCTAAATTTATCATGAGAAGAGATGTAACCTTAAATGCATCTTCCATGGGTAACTAAGGAGGAGGTGATACAAGTCAATTAGGGAAAAAAGATCAGGTTGCTAACCAGAAAGTGGAGTTTGCATCTCAAACTCTAGATAAAGTTGTGATAAGTGATGAAGAGCAAGGTGGCAATGAACAACCTAGAGAAGATGAAAACCAAGAGCAAACCGAACACGTGATCTTTGTCTAGGGGTGATGATTTCGGAAGGGATGATGGCCAAGAATATCTACCAATGATGAGATCAAAGAGGGTTATTTGAAAACCATTGATATATGAGATGTGTCTATTTTGGTGTCCTTGACTCCATTTCTTTTGCTTTAGCAACTAGAGAATACATTGAAACTGAGGAGATTCAATCATACAACGAGGCTGTGGCGAGTAAAGAAGCAACAAATTGGTTGATGGCCATGAATGAAGAAATGAAATCATTGGAGAAGAATGAAACATGGGATCTAGTCCCATTATACAAGGGGGGAAAACCAGTGGGATGCAAATTGATCTTTAAAAAGAAGGAAGGGATACCGGGAGTTGAACCAACAAGGTTTAAGTAAAGGTTGGTGGAGAAAGGGTTTTCTCAAAAAGAAGGAATTGATTATGATGAGTTGTTCTCATTGGTCATGAAGCACAAGACAATTTGGGTTCTTTTAGCCATGGTGAGTGCATTTGACTTGGAGCTTAAACACCTTGATGTGAAAGATGAATTTCATCATGGGAACTTAGAAGAGAAACTACATTTCTTTGTATGTTTGAAGCAATCTCCAAGACAATGGTACAAGATATTTGATTTATTCATGATCTCACATGGCTACACTCGAAACAGTTTGAAAATTACAGTTACTCAAGGGAATTGTCACCAGATTCCTACATATATCTATTGTTATATGTTGATGATATGCTCATTAATAATAACGACATGGCTAGAATAAATTACTTTAAGGAGACCCTAAAGAATGAGTTTGAGATGAATGATTTGGGAGCAGCAAAGAAGATACTGTGGATGGAGATTCAAAAGGATAGAAGAGCATGGCAGTTGTGTATTTCTAAACAAAAATACATTGAGAAAGTTCTACAATATTTCAATTATGATTAGTACAAACTAGTTCTAACTCCTTTGGCGACTCACTTTAAACTTGGTTTAGACACTCTACCCACAACTAATGAAGAAAAGAACTCCTTTGGTGACTCACTTTAAACTTGGCGACTCCTTTGGCGACTCACTTCGCTCATTCAGTGAGTGTGGTAAGCAAGTTTATGAGCAATCCAAGGAAGACTTATTGGGAATCTTTCAAGAAGATCATGGGATAATTAAAAGGAACGACAGATGTTTTCTTGGTGTATGTAGCTAATACAAAAATTCACTTGGTTGGATATGCCGACTCTGATCATGGTAGTGATTTGTTGAAGCACATGTTGCAGGCGTGTTATATTTTCACTTTGTTCAAATGTGCCATCATTTGGAAGTCAACATTATAATATATAGTTGCTTTGTCTACAACTGAATCTGAGTACATGTCTATGATGGAAGGAATAAAAGAGGAGATATGGTTACATGGGCTTATTCAGAGTTTTGGTATGAAGGTGGAGAAGCATGTATTGTACTGTGACAGTTAGAGTGCGTTGAATCTTGCAAAGAATCCTGTGTATCATGATAAGACAAAGCATATTGTCGTCAGATTGAATTTCATTTGTGATATTATGGAAACAGACAAGTTCTCAATATTGAAGATTTATACCAAGGTGAATTGAACAAACATGTTAACAAATACATTGCCCCTGGAGTAGTTCAATCTTTGCTTAGACTAGGTTGATGTTTGCAAGAGATAAGCCCCTTCATGGCTTAATGGCCAGAGGGGAGAGGAAGTTCTTGTTGAGGTGGAGTTCATAGGATGCTCAAGTCAAAGTGGAGATTGTTAAATGTGACTTGAGGATTTGGAGCATTCTCATGGATCAGTTTAGTTAAATGGAGCACTTGGGGTTAATGGAGCATGTTATAAAGGAATGGATGATTTGAAAATGGAATGGATCATCTGCCAATGGAATGGATCAAGTGCCAAAGGAACAAGTCATTTGAAAGGAGGTTTGGAGCAACTTGGACCAACTTGGAGCAACATGGAGCGACATGGTCCAACATGTTGCGCCATAAGGATAGAAGTTACACCATCATGAAGGATGTTGCGCCATGAAGGTGATCTTGCGCCATTCTAAAGATGTTGGGCCAAGTGAAGATGTTGTGCCAAGTGAAGATTTTATGTAAAGTAAAGATGTTGTTCCAAGTGAAGATGTTGGACCACCACGAAAAAGTTACACCATCAAGGAGAAGTTGCGTCACTCTTTGGAAGGATGTTGCGCCATCCTTGGTTTTGATGGGCGAACATCATACATGTTGCACCATCTTGGTTCCATGATGAGCCATGATATCCCTAATGAGCCATGTATGCTATGAAGTCCTCTATGATGCTAAGAAGTTGGTGATGCTCAAGGAATACACCATGTTGTGCCACCATGATGGATGTTGGATCATTAATGTTCATGATGCGCCACCTTTTCATCATGATGCTCCACTATGGTACAAAGTGCTTCATCATGTGCGTTGATGATACACTTGTGTTGTATGTCATGGAAGAATGTTCTAGAAGCTGATGAATGGTGGAATTGTCACATTTCATGAGCCCATCAGCCAACGGGATTGGTCTATTAGGGTTTTAGTTCTGATCCTTCAAGTATAAATAGGAGATCCCAACTTGAGATAATATGTCAATGTTATAAACCTTAGCATATTTTTTGGGGGAGATCCCAACTTGAGATAGTATGTCAATATTATAAACCTTATGTTAAAACTTTAGGATCTTAACTTATGTTCTAAAATAAGAGGGTTGCCAAGTCACTACAACGTGAAATGATCCCCTTATTTACATCCCATAGTTATATATCGTGCGTCCAAGCTGGGTGTAGAAACCTTAACTCATATGAAAGAGGTAATTAAGTCTTTAAACTTTAGAGGGGAATAAGTACCCTTATTCGTAGGAGAGATGATCAATCTCTATTCGTAGTTACTAGGACACTTACGTATTGCAATCAATAAGAATCATAGAACATTATTGCTATTGGGACTCATAAGTTTCAGGTTCCTCAAATATCAAGATCCTTGGATCTTCAAGTGTCGGGAACCTCGTATGTTAAGTCATTTGTATATGGATTTCTAGAGTGTTAGGCGAATCTCTGTAAAAATTGTACTTGTAACCTTTGTTTGAGAACTCTGAAATAAATAATACTTCCCTTCTACCTGTGGACGTAGGTCACCTTTACCGAACCACATAAATATTGTGTCTTGTTTGCTTTTGGCTTTGTTAGTTATCCTCCTAACAATTACCAACCATGGTGCCTTTTAGGTTGAATAATGGCGTTAAGTCGATGGTGACTTATTATGCCGAACCATGGTGTCTTTTATGTAAAACCACGACATTGAGCCGATGGTAACTTATTATGTCGAACCGTGGTTATGAGTCATGATGGCTTATAGGTTGAACCATGGCCTTGAGCAGATGATGACTTATTGTGACGAACCATGGTGTTTTTTAGGTCGCACTATGGTGTTGAGCCGATGGTAACTTATAGGTTGAACCTTGGCGTTGAGCTAATGGTGACTCATTATTCCTTTTTGTAAGAAACTCGAAGAATAGCACAACTTACTAAAATCAAAGTTCGACTTCATTTATCATTTTAAGTTTAATCCCTCATTCTTACAAAGTTATCTTGAACAAAAGATTTCAAAAAGTTACATTTGTCTCAACGTTTCACGATCATGTTCGAATGCAACAACTACAACTTACCTAGAAATATAACACTTGTAGATCATGCTTGTTCCAAGTTCTTAGGTGTCAGTCTCCTAGTATAATCTCCAGAACGTATGATCCATTTTGCTTTGCTTTCACAATCTTGTGTGTGTTCATATGGACTTTTTTTCGTTCAACCTGAGCACCAAATCTCCAACTTTACATACTTTTCCTTAGAATCGTTTGTTACAATATCTTTCAGTAAATACCTTGTATGTTGCTTGCCATATTGCCACATTCTTATGCATTTCTTTCAGTAAGTCTAAACTTGATCGTAAATTTCCTTCATTTGTCTCTGCTTGCAAATTGGAAGTTGTTGTGGTGCTATGCTCATTTAAATGGGAATAAAGCTTCCGCCTTATAAACCAAACTAAAAGGAGTTTCCTTTATTGGTGTCTGTATAATTGTCTTGTAGCACCATAACACATGTAGCAATTCGTCTTCCCAGTTTCCTTTTGTTTTGCCTAACCTTTCCATAATCCTTTCACAATGGTTCCATTTGTAACTTTGACCTGTCCATTAGCTTGGGGATGAGCCACCAATGCAAAATTTTGCTTAGTGCCTTTATTTTGACACCATTCTTTGAACGGGGTTTCAACAAAAAAAATTCATTTTTGCTAACAATGGTGTGTGGTAACCCATATTGACTTTTAGAAATGATAACTGCCTCTTTTGCCTCTACCTATTTAGTAAAACAATCCACAACTACTGTTAAGAACTTCTTCCTACCCGGGGCTTCTAGGAACGGTCCCACGATATAAATTCCCCATTACATGAACGTCTATGGGCTTCTTATGTTCATTTGAACTACCGACGGTAAGGTTGGGATGTTGCAAAGTACCTGGCAATTATGGCATTTCCTAATCATTGAGGTCATGTCCTTTGCCATTGTAGGCTAGAAGTACCATGCTCATAAAATTCATTGGATGACTACCCTCGACCCCGCAGATGCTCCACAAATTCTTCAAAGAATCTCCAAGATTACTTGTTTGGCCTCCTCCTTGTCCAAACATTCCAGCCACAGAGTTGAATACACTAAGTTACATGCTATGAAGGTTAAATAACCTTAGAGTGAAGGATTTGGCCGTATTGTGCATCTCTCATTCGAGTCTAACTGTTGTAGGGTTGGGTCCTTTAGTCGAAAGATTATTTATGTTTTGTTGGCTGACATTGATTGTATTCATGAAGTGGTTGGCTGACATTGATTGTAGTCGTTCAACAGCTGATGGTAGGGGAGGTGGGGAATCCTAAGAGAGCATAAGAAGTATTTTAGTGCGATTGTTTTGTTTTTGCCAGGTATCGGGAGTATTATTATGAGTAGGTTTTGGAGGACTCGAGATGATCATTGAGTAAAGCATGGATAGGCGTGGAAGGTAGTAGTGGTTTGATACCATGATTCGTGGAAGTAGCTCCGTATCTGTTGATCTTTGGTTATGGTTGCTCAGGCATGAGGATGAGTCTGGTAACTGTTCGGCCCTAGTGGAGAAATCGGTTTGGATTGATTGGTGCAGACCTAGATGAGCTTGTTGGTTTCGAGGACTCGAGGGTGTTAGCTTGAGGTCATTCATTCAATGGCGAGATTCAAGAATGGAATGACCGTTATGATCGGCTTGGGAATTGAAATTAGGATTAGAATGGTTGATTGATGGTTTGGTATGTCGTTATCTATGGTGGGGATTTTTTCCCTTTCAGTTTTCTAATTTTGGGGAAGGAGTGAGCAGGCTTGTGACCTTCACAGTTGGGATCTAAGCCCAACTTGGGGTCTGTTGGTCGCGGGGTTTGGCGATAGCATGTCAGCGCAGGAGTGTACAAGTGGATTGATGTATTATGGATGCTTTGTGATGTGATTAAGGGTATGTGTTCTTTGGTTATAACATGTTAGGTACTGAAATTATGGTTGGGAGAACTAGGTATTTTGCTTGGTGGATCATTAGTCTGTTCAGATTCATGGTATTGAGGAATGGTTTTCAGGGATCTGCGGTGCGAGTATGTGGGATCTCAGTTCAGGGTTTGGCCAAGGTGGGGTATATAGTAGGTGGTGATCGTATGCGTTCATGAGACACATGGGTTGTCACTCAAAAATAGTTGGGTAATCAAGGAGCTCGTTGCAGCTATTGGTCCCTTTTGGGGGTGCCAACAAATATATGACGAGTTGTTGGGATTACTCAGGTTGAGAATTGGCGGCAAAGGGAAATAGTCAGCTGGTGGTATGGATTTCTAATTATAATCTAGCTTGTTCAGAGATCGATTAAGGAATCAATTTTAGAATTTGATACGTTCAGCTCTGCGAGGGTTTTGGTTCATTAGATTTAATGGCAATACATCCTCGATTATTGGTCGCATCGTTCTTCTTTCAGCAAAGGTTCTCCAAAAGTTTCAAGTTGTGACAGTTGAAGTTTAATGGTTGTGTCAACCTATCATTAAGTTTAGTATGTTTTATGTTCCTTTGGTCTCTGGTTATGCTTACCCTTAATGGTGGTGTGGAATTTTGGTTCATAGCAGGCTTGGGTTGGGTGGCATTTAGGACCACTTTAGAAGTCTTCTCGAGTTGGTTGCATATTGGTGGAACCTGTTTAGTCCCAATCAAGTATGGAAATCTTGTTTTGATCGATCATGAGGATGTCTTCAAGTAATGATTGAGCCTCGTCGTTCGATTGAACTTTTGTATTTCTGTTCTTCTGGATGAGGTTATGGGTTCCCTAAGGATGTGCATCGTGGTAATTCTTTGTGTGTATGTGGGCTGGACAAGATAGCATTGGGGCTTGGTTCAAATTATGTGCATGGTTCTCTTCGGTGAAAGCATTTGAATTGGATCAAGGGTGCAACCGTAGTCCTGTTCTAGGGTCGTGGGCGACCATGATTTTGCCAGGCTCTGCATTGGTAGCATCTAGTTATGTGAAAGGAATTGGACATGGTATAGTTATGGCTTTGTTGTGCTATAAGCTTTGAGAGCGACGTTGTTTAGGTCCCTATAAGGAAGTAGAAAGAGGTTGAGAGTCTTTTGGCCCATGATGTGGGTCGGGAGTTCCAGGCGAAATATGTAATGTTAACAAAATCGGCATAATAACGGGAGCATTCCAGGCATAGGTTGCGGGCCCAGTGATCATTATTGTTGATATCTTCTTATTATGGTACTTTCTGTATTGGTGCATTGATGGAAGTTGATATGCTCACAAATCAGCAGGGTTGGATAAAGGGAACAGTTAAAGGTTGTATGGAGTATGAGTCATATATCAGAAAGTCTCCACAGAATGGTTGCATTATAACTCTTGTTTGTTCGCAAGTTATTTTAGGGGTTGATCATCATGGGTGGGAATCGGTTATGAAGTCCCAAATCAAGAGTTCTTCGTTGATGCCTCGGGTGTGTATTGCTAGATAGGGGTACACCTAAGTTGTTAAGGATCGGAGGTAAATGCAGAATTCTTGGAATTCTCATCTTTTCTCATAGGAGCAGTGGTTGGAATGGCATGTTAGGGAGTCACGGGTAAATTAAAGGCTCTTGGGGTATCTTATGGATTTGGAGATTAGTGTAAAATTCGTGATTTATGTGTTTCGGTTCTTTTCTCACATGGTTGGTAGTGATCATACTCTCAGGAAAGGGGCGGATTCATTGAAGGGGTAAATGTCAGTCATAGATTACGGGTTCTCGGTCTCGGGAAGCATATTGATAGAGTTGATTCAGTGTTGTAACCATGAGAGAGTTCCTGACTTTTGTGGATCTCTCTCTAGACATTCGGTCTTAGCAAAGAGGTTATAGATTATGTTGGCATTGTTTGTGCCTCTATGTAGAGATTATCCAGTTGGGGCTCGAGTTTGGAGCGGCCTTGTTTTCGGATGGAGGCTTAAATAGCAGAGGATGCTCAAGGGTCCTGAATCCCTTGTGGATTAAACAAGGTAAGTCGGGATCAGAAGGGTTTCGTATGGTTCATACTATGAGGGATATCGTATCGTCTGTGTTCCGAGGTGGTTGTGCTTGACTAAGAATCATTTGAGGTATTGGATTTCCGAATTGTGTGAATGTGGTGATGAAATTTGGAGTCGGGACCTCATCAGCTCTGGATCATATCGAGAGGTGAGATTTCCTTACTATACTTACGGGTCTAAGGCACCTAGGCCATCCCATTGGATTAGATATCCTGTCATGTGATATTTTGTTATTGTGTTGTAGAAATCTGTTAGATCAGTATCCTGGTATGTAGGATGATGTTATGCTTAGAGATCTGCAGATCTGCCTAATTTTGTGTTGACTGGTTATATGTTCGTTGGTGGTTGAGGTTTTACTACTATATGCATGAACCAACAAACCGGGGCATTCCAACCTAATGGTTGAGTGGGCCCAGGATTATTCTATCCTGAGTATGAATTGACCTGTTGTATATTGGCATTCCAACCCGATGGTTATGGACCTAGGGTATTCCAACCCGATGGTTGATTGGACCTGACATAATTGTATGGTATATGGTGAGACTGGATTGCTTCGTGCATCATTGAATAGGCTTGGGGTATTCCAACTCAATGGCTGATTGGACCCAACATGTTTGGTATTCTAACCCAACAGTCGATTGGCCCAACATGCTTATGATACGAGAGTATTCCATCTCGAGGATGACTGTGCCCATCATAGACATGCCTGGTATTCCAGTCCGAGGCTGATTGGGCCAGGCATGAGTATTTGGGTATGCTGGTTTATATATGTTATCTGTTTGTGTGGTGGTATTTTCGGGAAATTCACTAAGCTTTGTGATTATAATTTTGGTTTATGGTTTTAGGTAATTTAGTGGACCGTGGCAAGGCGAAGGCGTGACTGTACGCATCCTCGGTTTTTGACTGATTTTATCTTGGGATACTCTAATTTTAAATAATGTTTTAAAAACAATGGTTTTGTAATACTTCAATTAGTAAAAGGGTTGTTTTGAAAAGTTTTAAATTTGTTGAATTTTTGGGATGTTACAATTTGTTCTTGCTCATCCCCCTCGATACTTTTCCTTGGTAAAATATCTACTAGGACTTTCTTTGCCAAATGGTTAAAAACTAACCAAACTAACTTACTCAAGGCACCTACCTCCTTGTTTTTAGATCATGGAATTTGGGTAATTTCAAACTAGTGGAACTATTGAATCAAATCTTTAGATTTGGTTAGGTACTTCTTTACGTTCTCTTCTTTGGCTTCATACGTCCCATTGATTTAAGTTGCTACCAACAATTAATCCCCAAACACTTTCACTTTAGACACGTCGATACCAACGGCTAATTTTAGGCATGCTATTAATGCTTCATATTCGACTTTGTTATTTGAGCATTCAAAGTCAAAACAAAGTGCATATGTTACTCTTTCCTTTGTGGTATTTGTTTAGATAAACTCTTGATCCTAACCCATCTCGACTTAATGAACCGTTGGTGTATAGAACACATTGTTCATGTGACATGCTTTTGGTCGAGATTATCTCCACTTGTGGCTCTTTTACTATATAGAAATCCATTTTCTCATCCTGGGGAACCTCTGTCAAGAAGTTAGCCAATGCTTGATCCATGATACTTACCCGCGACTTGTATGAAATGTCGTATTCTCTCAACTTTATTGCACATTTGGTCGCTCCACCTGATCTCTCAAGTTGCATGAATATTTTCCTGATTGGCTAATCGGTCAATACTGAAATGGGATGAGCTTGAAAATATCTTCATATTCGCCTTACGGTGTATACCACTGAAAGAGTTAGCTTCTCAATTCATGAATAATTTAGCTCTACTCCATGGATCACTCGACTAAAGAAGTATACATGGACTTGCTTCTTACCTCTCTCAGCAATCAATACGGTACTCATGGCTTTTCTATTAGTAGACAATTATACAATTAACAGGTAGTTCACCCTCAAGCTGGTTAAGGTCGGGAGGGTTTGCATGTGTTTTTTAAACATAACGAATGCTTCATCGACTTCCTCCAAGTGATATCATTATTCTCAATATAATTTTTCATTGATAAGAAGAAACACAAGGATCACTATGATAATTTAGCCAAGAATCTTCCCAATGCAGCTAGTTACCGTTTAGGCTTTGTACATACTTTATTAACTTAAGAATCCTCATGTTTATCATAGCCTGAACTTTAGCATAGTTGACTTTAGTTATGTATGTGGTTATAATATGTCCTAAAAATTTCCCTTTTTGAGAACCAAAGACACACTTCTTGGGGTTCAGCTTCATGTTTGTCTCTTGCAGCCGAACCAATGTTTCTTCCACATCCTCTAAGAAAGTTTGATCTTCTTTACTCTTAATGACCATTTCATCCATGTATACTTCGATGTTTCACCTAATTTTCCTCTCGAAGACTCAATCTACCAACCTCTGATAAGTTGCTCCTACATTTCTTAATATGAATGACATCTTTCGGTAGCAGTAAGTTCCCTTTTCCGTATGGAAAGCTATTTTATTTTCGTCTTCCTTGGCCATTTGTACCAAATAGTCACCCTTGTATGCATCCAAGAAGGATTTCCACTTGTATCCTCCTAAGGATTCTATATTTTGTTCTATTTCTAGTAAGGGGTAGCTGTCCTTCGGACATGCCTTATTTAAATCCATGAAATTGACACACATCCTCATTGTCCCATCACCTTTTCTTTTAACTAGGATCGGATTCACAATCCATTTAGGAAGTTGTGTGGCTCTTACCACTCTAACTTCTACTAGGTCTTCTACTTCTTTATTGACTCTTACATTCCTTTCTTTTTCCATTCCTCTCTTATTGTGTTTGATTAGAACGTACACATGATTGATATTTAAAAGACATTCGATTATATATCTTGGGATGCCTGCTATATCTTCTGCTCTTCATTGAAATACATACACATATTGTTTAGTTGAATTAATAACCCTGCCTTGAGATGGTTTGGAAACTGTGATTCTACATGTATCATTTGCTCAGTGTATTTGGGGTTGACCACAACATTCTCTTCCTCTGCAGACGAGCTTGCTTCCTTTCTCTCTCCATCCTTTTGCGCAACATGGCTCCGTTCCCGTGGGGTTAAGGGTTTGACATCTTCAAGCAACTGAGAAAAAAAAATGTTTGTATAAGATGAACCAGAATGAGAGCTTGAACATCCTCAAGTAGTTATCACCATCCTCAAACTAAAACACAAACATATAAAAAATATGCGTAAGACTCGAGGAAAAATCTCCCTACACATGTATCCTTAGAGAATCCATGTGTGCTCTCGTCTGAGGTATATATCATGTGCTTCCAGTAGTACGGGCCCAATGCTACCTTTCACACTCACATGTACCTTCCTCAAGATTCATACTGACTTCTCTAAGTCAGCACATGAAAACCATAAACCAAGCCTATGCTAAACATCATACATATCCTACGCTCTTCTAGGAATTCTCAACTACCACAACTTACAATACCGAGAACATCAATCACACCGTTTGTTGCCTTATATATGCAAGTTATACACAAAATAGGATCACATAAACTGTCAAATGATGATTCTACCCTAAGTCCACATCCAGACAAAGGAACAAGAAATGAGGCTAAATCGATCATTCTAGGGCTATATAATCCTAATCGTATACAAAATTTGAAAGCATACACTTAGCAATTCACTAAGCCAATATCAATCCCAAGTAATACATAGCATCCAATCCTCCTAGGCTATAAGGCATCACACAAATCAGACAATTCTATCATATGATCCCTGAAGGTATCCTTATCCCTAATCTAGCATGCAATTCTCATATCAAGCATACTACTCATAATACATAGGTATGGGTAATATTGGGAACCAGTTACTTGAGCTCGACTGAATGCGCGCATCGCACCCGTTTTTACTTGGTAAAAATCTTTTTAGAAGTTCAATTTCGTTATTCTTTAAAAATATTATCATTTCCTCAGTTTGAGTTCTGACATACCCGAAAGTGTTCCCAAATCCCTCAAACTAAGGCTCTCATACCAACTTGTAACAACCCAATAACAGTGATAAAATTTTTCATTTTGAAATTAATGGATTCAAACAACAAATTGTTCCAAAACATCCACAAGTTAGAATATCAAAATCATCAAAGTAATAACAACCAAAACTTGCGGAAATAATGAGGGGAGGATGTTGTGCCATCACGTCGGGCTCTTCCCCTTAGTACCAGAAGTACCTGAAACCATAAACATATATTGTAAGCACAAAGCCTAGTGAGTTCCCCAAAATACAAATATGTGCCCTACCATGGGATATATTTCAACCCAAACATGCCATAGTGGGCCCCGTCCCGGAGTATATTTCAACTCGAACATACCATAGTGGGCCTCACCCCGGGGTGTAGTTCAACTTGAACATGCAATAGTGGGCCCTGCCCTGGGGTGTATTTCAACCCAAACACAAACAAATACACACACACACACACACACACACATATATATATATATATATATATATATATATATATATATATATCACGTGGTAGCTACTATTTTGATAACAGAATAATGGGCCGACATTGGTGCCTTCAACCCATAGATACAGTGAGGAAAATCACCTCACAGACAAACGAGAAAACTAAAATAGTACGTTGCTCTGAAATCAACTCTACCAGTCACCTTTATAAATACAGTGACCAAAACTCAGAACACATATCAAATACCCAAAATACCCCTAGGTTACACCTTGGTCAAAATCCAAGTCAACGTCAACCGAGTCAACCGGGTCAACTCGGTGAGTACGCGAGGCGTACTGCACCCTTGACCAAACTAACGAAGGTTGACCACGTACGTGCTGCGTACCATTTGGTACACCCAACGTAAGCGACTTCCACCAGCTTAAACCATTAAGTGCTTAATCCTTAAGCACTTACGTCTAAAATTCAGATCTAGACCCTAAAAGGTGTTCTTAACCATAAAGTTTCCAACTTTATGGTTTTACATGGCTATTAAGACGTTAACATCAAAAACCCTAGCTTCTTGACCTATTAAGACAACTTAAATCGTGCATGGAAAGAAACTAATGTCCAAGATCACATTTTTATGACATAACACACCCTAAAATATCTAAAAAGACAACTCAAACGTCTTGGAGTATTCTACGCACACAAGGATCAAGATTTGGGATAAAAGGGTGCCAAATTTAAGCTAAAACTAGATCTAAATGAAATACTCATCAAGGTTGGAGCTTTATATCTCTAGAAGGTGCGTAAGGGAGTGTAGATGCTAGATCCAAAGCCTTTAGTGAAACACCACAAATTCTAGGCTCTTCCTTCACCACTAAGAGTATCAAAATGGCACCAAAGGACTCTTCAAGCTTCAAAATACACTCACAAACTATAGGGTTTCGAGATGAGGTCAAGGGAGAATGAAGGCTGGAGGTAAGGAAGGGTATGAGGCTATAATGATGCTTAAATAGGGTCCAAACCCTAAAATTTAGGGATTGTACCCTGGCTACGTACATCCAGCGTACACAAGCCATGCCTAAAATTACAAAATTGCCCTTAAGGACCAATATTTCAACATAATCACCAACTAAGGGTCAAAAGGGCAATACATAGGAATCAAGATATTATAACTTGTTAAAACCTACGTTTTTGTATGAAACTATTGCAAAATTTTGTGCACGGCTCTTCAAAACTACCGATGTTTTTCACTGGAAAACTAGCCAACAAATATCATGCCGACCCATCTAATGTTCTAGCAAAGTAAAGACTCCATAGTTTGGCCTCCACGGGAATCATCTTGATATCCCACTAGAAGTTTGAAACATGGTTGTTGGGATCTCCATTACCATCATATGACTTAAAGTTGGTCCCTTTAAGCCCTACTAGAATAGATTTTTCATTGATGTCATCTGTAAATGATTCCTGAAATTTTGGTTATGAAAGCTCTTTTGTATTCTATAACTTCTCCATACTTTTTCAATACATTCAGACTTGGTTTGTTCTTTGTTTTTTCTCCGGTTTCACCTTTGTCATGAGTTCGTTGGTATTTTATCGTTCTGCTCTCAGAATCACTTGAGTTATATGTTTTAACCAACACATGCTCCCAATCTTCCTCAGCATGTGTCTGTTGCTTCACTTTTTCCTCTTGCCGCTTTTCATAGCTTTGTATCTTTAAAAGCTTCATACTCCTCCATCTCTTGTTCTTCAGTCATGAATTCTTCTTTATTTCCTTCAGGCTGCATTTTTGGGCCAGAAGGCCCTACCATATCTTTGTTTCTCACTACTTTTTTTTTTTACTTGAGGCGTGTTTGTAGGAGGTTCTAAAGTTTGCATCCTTGGAATTAGACTTGCGTCATTGATTGGATCGCTACTGGTGACCATTTGTTGCATGGTCCCACTAATGGCTCCACGTGATAAATCTCATATTTTCCGGTGTCTCTTAAAAGGGAAGAGCATGGTTATGCCGAAGATATCTAAAGGTATGTACCTGAATTACAACACAACCAGTTAGAAGCTCACCGAGAATGAATCTTGGGAGAACACTTTGATGGTTAAGTCAATCGATGATCTTAATTTGAATTCGATAAGTGTGTATTGGGTATTCGTATTTGCATACTTATGCTCTTCATTTTCATGATCTTTTTATATGTCTTTCATCAGGAATCATCACCTCATCAGGCCGAACTAGGTTTGGTATAATCGTCTTTAATGCTCTGACTATTAAAGGTACCGAAGATCGTACTTAGGTAGAGTCATTAGTCATGTCTAATGGATCCTAAGTACTATATTATTTTTAATGGTAAGCTATAGATGTTTATTGATATAATCGAGATGCATCTATCTTAATGTCGCTTTGTTGAATTCACACGACACATTTTACCAGTGTTAGGTTTGGCTCAATCGTCATCCAGGTCTAGTACTTCGGCACACTATTATTTTTTATCTAGTTCGGTGGTCTGACCTTCCCTAATGCACTTTCTTGATGGTTCTGCTAACAGACTTATTTAACCAGTGTTCTAAAAGGCGCGCCATGGCGTGAGGCGTGGCTCCGCCGTTACGAAAAGCCTCATAACGTTGCTGTTAGGCGTGGCGTGTGGCAAGGCGTGATATGGCGCACCATGGCGTGTTATGGCGCATGTTTTTTCGTTTGAGACACGCTTTTTTGCTCTTTGTTATGTCATTTTTAATCGGAGATACAGGTATTGTGGTTTTCGTTAAATTTTTGTTACTAGTTATTGATCGAACACTTATAAAAAGTAGTTATATTTAATATAAATTTATATTTATGTGGTAATATAATATTAAATTAATACAAAATCGCCACCTTACATCACGCCTTGAAAAACGTCATGGCTCGCCATGGCTCGTTAAGCTTGAGGCTTGACCTTGCCGCCACGCCACGCCTCACGCCATTTAGAACCTTGTATTTAATTGAACATGTATATATCTCATTATTATTAAAAGGTTATGAGAGAGAAATACAAATGGTTTATTAATTATTCATGTGATGATAAATTAATTTGAAATTGGTTTGGAATTAATTTAAAGTCCAGGGACTAAATGTAAATTATTTAATAGTTGAATAATAGAAGGTTCTAGATCCCTAAAGATGTTGGACGCAAGTCACAAGGGATAAGCCTTGGAGATTTCTAATTCAAATATGTTTCTTTTTTAAGAAACTAGAAAGTATAAATAGCCCTTCCTAGCACCATATGAAATCGTCCCAATCTACGTATCTAGAGTCTCTCTTCTCTCTTGATTAATTCCTTAGACAACATCTATTGTTCTAAGGGTTAATATTCTAACACTAATAATTTGGAGTTATTGGGTGAACCATTAGAGGCAATTTAGTTTGGTTTCTATCTTCCGTGGCTTGGTGATTTCGTTTTCAAGCTCAAAGGTTCTTCAAGAAAATTGATTTTTCTAAAGGTTAGTAATTTTTTATCCCTGTTGTAGTTGTTCATATTATTTAGGTTAAAGATACATGTAGAATTTAGTTTTTTTCTTCCCTTAGATTAATTTACATGTTTTCATTGTCGATTGATTATTTAAAGAAGTATATATAAAACCTATCAGTTACATAGTATAAGGGGGTCTCGGTGATGGTGGTGGTGTTTCGCTGGTGATGGTGGTAGTGTTTTTGTGATGATGCTGGTGGTGGTTTATGGTTTATTTGATGAAGCTTCCATGAGAGGAGGTGGTGTTTCTCCGGTGATGGTGGTAGTGTTTCTTTGATGATGTTGGTGGTGGCTTATGGTTTATTCTATGAAGCTTCTATGAGAGGAGGTTGTAAGGGTGATGATGGGCGTTTCTCTAATAAAAGCATATAGATGTGTGAGAGAAAAATGTGAGGGGATGGTGTAAGAAAAGGGGTTTGGGGTGTTGAGTGGGTCCATTTAGTTAATACATTAATAATTTACTCTATTTAATAATAACATAATAATTATTAAGGTAAATAAATTTCATTAAGGGAAATATAGTCGATTCATGTTGACCCAAGACAAAACGGAAACAAATTCAAACCAATGGGAGTGTCCGAGAAATATATATATATATATATATATATATATATATATATATATATATATATATATATATATATATATATATATATATATATATATATATATATATATATATATATATATATAGAGAGAGAGAGAGAGAGAGAGAGAGAGAGAAAACATACAATTTTTCTCAATGAACATGGACTATTTATATAATTTAGTATTAGCCATATTTTGATAAATTTACCTTACTTTATTAAGTGAGTTAATATCATAGAATATTTCATTAACTGTGTTTTTAAATGATAAAAACTTAATTAAAAAAAAAGACTTTGCATTTTTTTCTTTCGATTTGGCCATTTTAGCATTTTTTTTTTCTGAAAAAAACTTGTCAAATTTGAGGCTTTTTGAAAATAAAATCAAAAGTTGAAGACTTTTTTTCATAACAAAGTAAAAAGTTGAGGGTTTTCCTGAAATTCTTTTTCATGAAAATAAAATAAAATGGAGATATAATCACAAAAAAAATACAATATATATGTAACATCTTTCATGTTATTAACCCTTATTAAATTTTCAAATTAAAAATAAAAGATTTCAATAAAATAGCATACTAAAAAAATTCATAAACACAAATTAAATTATATAAATATCGAATATTAAAAAATATCAATAATGTAAAATTCTGTCTTGGCGGCCAATTAAACGACACCTAAACGCTTGACGGTCACCTTCTCCCTATGAATATTGGTAACCGGTCTAATTAGGCGGACTCAATCAAAATCAATCAAAGCTAGTCATCAATCGGGCAAGACAATCAAAGATTATGGTGGAAATAGTGTCCAATATCATCAACTAAATGGTAATATTTCAAAATAATAATAGGATACTTTTGGGTTGCCCTCATGACACAAATGAGAAATTAAAAGAATAAGACATAATGAGAAAATAAGTTTATTAATTTATTAGGTTTAATAAATTAACCAGAAACTTTTTTGGTATTAATAAACTCAAATGGTTGAATATTAATTAGTTAAAAGATTGACTAATTGGAATGTTCCAAAACCCTTAGGGAAAAAGGGAAATTTGAATTCACTCCATCCCACATGGGATGTGAGGTGAAATTTGAAAATCATCTCCATCCCACATGGGATGAGAGATGAAACTTGACAAGAACTATAAGGCTATAAATAGGGTGCTAAGGGTTTCATTCCTTCTTGCAACTTGGCTTGAGATTTTGCCAACTTCTTCCCTTTTCTATAGGACGAATTTCTAACCCTTCCTAGGGTTTGTAAAAGTTTGTCTCACTCCTAGTTTTCTTTTGGTTCTCTCTTTGGAGTCTTGGGTATGATTCCATTAAATGGAACCTCTGTTAGGTCCTCTCATCCAACCAACATGACTGGATCAAGAAGGGTTCAAAAAGATCAAGATTAAGCTACAAAAAAGGTTAGTAATTTTATCTTTTTTAGTAGATTTACAATTGTGTTTACGGTTGTGTTTACGGCCGTAAACCCATTTACGACCCATGTTCTCCGGCCCATGTTCCCCTTGTATATATATAGGTGTTAGGGTGAGGAGTTGAGATTGATGAATAGTAAGGAGTGTATGCCCAAGAGAGAAACTAGAGAGAAGTTTTGTGTGTGTGAATCTTTTGTATCCGGATCTTCATTCTAATCAATTCATACATAGATTCATCATATTCTTCTTCTTCTTCACTTCTATTTGATCTGACATCATCCGTTTGATTGGGATTCCGAACCATCAAACGGATCTGATTGATACACAGGCAAATTAGGGACTTACAATTGGTATCAGAGCTTGGTTGTATCAGTCAATTTTGTCAGATTTGGAGCATTATTTGATCTTATTTTTGAAATATTTTTGCGTTTTTGGATAGATCTCTGAAAAATAAGGGGGGTTTGTTCTTCGTGTTTTTCATAAAAAATGGTTTTTGATCGGGTTTTGGAGCTTTAAAGTCGAAAAATCGGTATTTTTGGTCGAAATCTGTGAGGGTGTGTCGGAGTTTGCGCTCGGCGGCTAGGGTTTCGGAGTTCACGGCTCGAGGTTCATGGTCCGAGCTTGCGGCTTGGAGTTTACGGTCTCGGTTGCGGTCCTCGGTGGTTTACGGCTCAGCATCGTTTCCGGTTCACATCTCGCACGCTCAGCAGCCTCGCATCGGTAAAAAGGAAGCGAATTTGGAGGTGTTGGGGATCGAACCCACGACCTCCAGATCAAGAACACCCGCGCCTTACCAACTCGGCTAGCAGACTCTTTGTGTCTCTCCTTCCAAATTTAATTCATAAAGCGTCTTTTTCGCTTCAAGTTTCGCATTTTTTACACTTTTAACCCCAAAACTCAATTTTTTTAATTTTAAATTCCTTTTTCATCCAAAATAAAAAATTAAAATAAAATAAATAATAATAATAATAATAATAATATTTAAATAATTAAAAAAATTAAATTACTTTTTAACTTTTATTTTTGATTTTTTGTTTAAAATTTTGACTTTGACTTTCAAGTTTGACATTTGATTTTAAACTTTCTACTTTCTCGTTTGACTTTTAAATTTTCAAATTTAGCTTTTTGGTTTGACTTTTAAGTTTAACTTTTTAAATTTGACTTTTAAGGTTGACTTTTGAGGTTTATAATCAAAGGTTTTGACTTTTAAGTTTGATTTTGGCTTCTAGTTGTGCTTTTTAATTGATTTTAAGGTCTTCGAGGGAGTTGAAAACATGAAAGAGAGTTGTCAGGATATGTTAAGACAAAATTTCAACATTTTTGATTATATCCCTGGAGAAACCCTCGAAACTCAGTTGCAGCGATTTACTACACTTACTAATGAGATGAATATAGCTGGGATCTTCTTGTCTAAGTTTGAGATAAACAAAAAGCTATTGAATTCACTTCCGAAATCATGGGATATGAATGTGGCTATCATCAAGAAGACACAAGATCTCAATCATTTTAGTCTTGCTGCTGTAATTGAAGAGCTTGATGCTTTGAAATTTGGAAAAACAATGAGTTTCGTAAACATTCCGGTCAATGAAGTTTCATGTTCTCAATCATGTGAAGTTTCATGTACTCCATCTTGTGAAGATACGATTAAACTTCTTCGTGAACAAATTGATTTATTAAAAAGAGAAGTTGAGGACCTGAGATATGAAGGATATCAACTCAGGAAAGGACAGAAACCCCTGAAGGCTGAATTAGAAGCAAAAACCAAAGACTTTAGGAAGCTTCTGGAAGAGTATAGCAACAAGTGTGAAAATTATGACTATATTAAGAGACAACTTGTTGCTGTAACTGAAGAACTTGACACTTTGAAAATTAAGTGTGGAAAAACAGATGTTAGTTTCAAAAATTATACTGCGTCAAGTCAGACAGTCAAGTCCCTATTTGAAACCCAATTAAAATTCAAGGATAATCAAAACAAGGGTCTAGGGTATGATAGTGTTCCTCCACCTTTCAATCATAACTACACATCCATCCCTATGACACAGGAAGAAATTGACAAGGAGGCACATCTTCAATATGGAAAACCAGCTGGATTTGTGTCAGGAGGTATTCAAGTTGAAAATACTAATGCTTCTACTTTATGTGCAGGTAAAGTAGCAGAAGATGAGAACAAGGAGAAAACCATTGAACTATCCAACATCTCCTTGAACTCAGAATCTATTGCTTCGAATTTTGTTATTCCTAACAAACCTGCCATTGAGAAAACAGGCCACCAATTCCAGTGAAACAAAGTGCCTGTTGCAATTGTGCTTGTGGGAACAACTAAGAGACAAGGCAAGGATACGCCACCA
This sequence comes from Lactuca sativa, assembly GCF_002870075.4. Lineage (NCBI taxonomy): Eukaryota > Viridiplantae > Streptophyta > Magnoliopsida > Asterales > Asteraceae > Lactuca > Lactuca sativa. The sequence goes on along the minus strand of NC_056626.2, from coordinate 78,229,221 downwards.
GGGGCAGGAAGAAATAACTTTACAGTGAAGAAAAAGACATGTTTTCACTGTGGAACACCTGGACACATTGCCCGAAACTGTCCAAATCGCGCATACGTTCCCTACTGCGCACAAGGATGGCAAAACGCGCCAAGTGGGAGATACTTCAAAAGAAATCCTTACAGTTTACGTTCAGACAATGGTGACTGGAACACGCAGAAGGCTATGAATCAAACCCACAAGGCAAAGAATCTGAATCCCAAGGGCAAGAAGGGAATTCCGGCCGAGAAGCCAAATCCAAGAGATGCTCCTGTGAAGCCAAGACCGGTTAGGTCAAAGTCATCTCGGCAACCGGCTTCAAGTTCCAAATCAAGTGCCGAGGAACCCATCGGATCGAACAAGAAATGGGTTAAACCCGAATATTGATGGGTACAAAAGGTGAAAACTCCCAAATCTTCTGATGACTCTAATATTTCATCGTCTTCTGTTTGTGATAATTAGGATATGTCAAGGGAGAGAGTACCCTGCATTGATGACAAAGGTCGACCCAGTTTCAAAATGGATTGGGTTCCAAAGACCAACTAATCCCGCTCTGCGTTGGAGCATCTATGGAGGCATATCATTAGACTTCGGTTTATTGGTAGTGGCTACTCCTGGCATATGATTGGGGACATCTCTCAACTGTACAACATTCAGACCTGTGTTGAGAGTAGGTGTCCTTTTGCGGGAAGGGAAGAAAGGAAGGGATCACTCATGGGGTTAGTACTTAACGATGTGAAAATTTTTTGGATCTATTCTGAGATTACGCGTGCTGTTCTCAGACCTTCTGGATGCAAACTCAATCGGTGACTTGTGGTTTGAATTTTCTTTTCTATACTCCTGAGTTTTTCTTAAGCTGATTCGCTTTAAAGACTAATTTTTGTTTTAGGATAGTTTAAATTTGCGCATTTACTTTTGTTTCTCTCCTATGCACAAATTTAGGGGGAGAAATAAAAACAAAACAAAAATTAGAAAATTTTAATTTAAAAAAAAATCCAAAAACATTAGAAAATCAGAAAATCAAAAATATGGTGTTAATGGAATGTGCTTGCAGGAGATGTTTTGGGAAGTGATGTAATCATGTGATAACATGCAATCTGAATCTGTGTAAGGGACTAAATCTGAATTGTCTAGGCTCTGTGTTCGATGCGCTGGTAGGCACGAAAGATTTAAAATGGACTTGACTAGGCATAGATGAACTTAAGGAATCTAGAGACTTGAAAAATCTTGACCTAGATAGATCCATTTTGCTTGACAATACGACGCTCAGATAGGTTGAGCAGGGAGATATACATGATAATCCACCAGTCACACTAAAATTATATGTATCTAGAACCATGGTTTAACTCCTCCTCGATGTACGGACTTTGTCCTTAACTCCGATATTGATGGGGTGACTGGGGAATTCCGATAAATTAGGTATGTAGAAGATTATTTTCTTTCTTTCTGTCTGTTAGTCATATGTTGCCTCCTCTGCGTGATTGAAATACATCCGACCTGGACTGTAACATATGCAACTCTATCTCTCTGCATCGTCTATCTGTGCAATTCTTTCTATCTGTTATCCATATATTGTCTCCTTTGTGTGACTTACAATCTGACCTGGTACACAGTATATGCATCATTCTTCTTCTCAATCCCTCTAAAACTTTAGTTAGTCATATGTTTCACCCTCAGCGAGATTGGAAGAGATATGACCTGGGTGTATATCATATGCATTCTAAATCTGACTTCTCTCATAATAATTGTCTGCTCACCTAAAGTAAGGAGTACTTTGAAAGTTCCTGATTATTGGGGTATATCAGGAAGCGAGAAACACGTTCTAGTACATTTAAAATTGAACAATCATTAGGTTGTTTGTAAATCTCGCAGCTCAATTTAGGTGGACAACAATATCTTTGGTCGTCGTCAACTGAATGGTCCTTAAGAAATATTATCTAGGAACTTAGGATCACATTGTCTTGTCACTTATAGTATGTCCTAATTTTGTCACAATCTCTCGTGTTTAAGTGGACCACAATACCGACGATTGACCAGATCTATTCATGAAGGGAGAGGTATTGATAAACGGATAAAGGCTGTCTAAAAAACTTTGATCCCAAATCACTCTTAAAGTTAGCTATTATTTTTGTTAAGTGTGTTCATAGTGTTCTTCTAATTTAAATAAAAGGGGGAGAGTTAAAATAATAAAACAAACAAAAATCAAAAAAAATCAAAATCAAAAAATAGTGTTATTTCTGTTTTACATTTAGTTCTAAGTTTTCTTTTAGTTTTGTTTTGTCTTGAAAAGTGATTTCCGGTGAAGATGAAACTCATGGAGTTTGTGTTGAAGATTTCTGAGCCAAAGCCTTGTCCGTGAGCATCGAAGAATTCTCATTCGAAGGAGCAAGAAATGAAGATTATTCTTTCAATGTTCAATCCTTCAACCCCAGAAGCAAGGTGAAGCAGAAATTGAACATTATGTGACGGATTGAATTGAAGCCTCCTCAATCAGTCTGCTGCTATCGTTGTACCTGCTGAAGTGATCCAGAAGATTTGTTCTCTCTGATGTTCTCTCTGAAGGTTCTTAAGCTGAAAGCGCTGTCTTTCAAGAATCAGTACATCAAGCCTCCTCACCCAATGTGCGTTCAAAGTCAAAATTTTGAAGAAAAGCCCAAGTGCTCAAGATGAAGAATTCGAATATAAATGTTGAAGCCAATCTCCCAATGAAAATTAACAAGAAAAGCTAGCTACTTTTTAGGGGGAGCTTGTTGGGTCATTTAGAAAAGAAAGTTATAAACCAAGGGGGGATTGTTGGGTCAAAAATACGGTTTATACTTTACGTTTCTAGAAAAATATATTTTTGTGTCTTGGACCGTAAACTGCTTGGTGTTTACGACTGTATATGTGTTTACAGCCGTAAACAGGTTTACGGTCGTAAACCCATTTACGGCCCATGTTCCCCTTGTATATATATAGGTGTTAGGGTGACGAGTAGAGATTGATGAGCAGTATTGAGTGTACGACCAAGAGAGAAACTAGAGAGAAGTTTTGTGTGTGTGAATCTTTTGTATCCGGATCTTCATTCTAATCAATTCATACATAGATTCATCATATTATTCTTCTTCTTCTCTTCTATTTGATCTGACATCATCTGTTTGATTGAGATTCCGCACCATCAAACGGATCTGATTGATACACAGGCAAATTAGGGACTTACATTAAAGTAGGTTGCTATAATTAGTAAAACCTAGTTCTTAGGGTGTATGTATACATAGAGAATTTTGATTATTCTGTTGCGCTAATCTAGTGTGTATAGATGTATAAACAATTAAAAACCAATAGATTAGTCAAAAAAAAGTGAAAACGTCAAGATTATCAAAATATAAAAATAAGTTAACAAAGTTTTAGAAAAGCAAAAACTAACAACAAAAATATGATAGTAACCTAATTATCTTAATTTAAAATTCACGTCTTTCTGTCTCTCACCACAAATGTGCCTATCTTTCTTTATATATCATCACATCAACACCGATCTTTACATTAAACCATGTCATCACGTTACCAATTATAAGGTTTACCTATTCTCTCTTTCATATCTCACCTCTCATTTAGTGTCTCTGTAACATCCCAAATTCCGAGTGTAAAAATTTCGTTTGTAAATAAGTAATTTATAAACATCGTTTACTGAAAACATTGTCAATATCATATCAATCCATAAACCATCATGAACATGTCTCAAATCAAAACATCAAATAGTAATATAAATCAGAGTACAATCCCTGAAAACTCATTGCAGAAATCATGTGTGTGTGATGCATTGCCATGCCGCCGATTCCTTCCCCTTGGATGATGAGGTACCTGAAACCAAAACTGAAATTGTAAGCACAAAGCTTAGTGAGTTCTTCCACCACACCACATACTATAAAATCATACATGCTGCTGGGCAATTCTGGGGTGCCCAACCTAGCCATGTCAATCCATTCTGGGGTGCTGACTACCCGTGTCAAGCCATTCTGGGGTTATGAGTACCCATGTCAGGCCATTCTGGGGTGCCTGCCTACCCTCCGGTCTATCTCACCCTGTCATGGGGACTATTTCACCCCTACTACTATCACAAAATAACATATCGTAAACATGTTGTCATACATATCTGGGGTGTACGACCTACCCTTCGGTCCTAACAACCGATCAGGGGACTATTCCCTTCCTAATACCACTATAAAATAGAACATAACATATGGGCACATAGAACACATCAAGTAACAACAACCCAGGCAATTATCACAAAGACAATCATCTCAACTGTAATCAACTACTAGTGGGTCAGCCTTGGTGCCTTAGACCCACTTCTACTGGAAGGTAACTAACCTCAATGTCTCGTAGTGTCTGTATTGTCCCCGGCGTGAAAATCGACTTTCCTCGACTCCTCAATACCTACACGACAACTCTACTAAGTTATCAATTCGTACTTACAACCCTCACCAGGGGTCAACCCAAATCCTGGTCAAAGTCAACCTCCAGTTGACTTGACTCGCCGAGTTGGCCAACCAACTCGTCGAGTCCCTACTCCTTCAAAATGATCCAACCCCCGACTCCAGTCGTCGAGTCTAGCAACAACTCGACGGGTCATAAAACCGAGACTATCTTCAACCGACTCGCCAAGTTCCCCTTGAACTCGTCGAGTTCATCTCCCTCATAAGAATGTGTTCAGTCTATGACTCGCCGAGTTGTATGAACAACTCACCGAGTCCATCTTCATGGTTTGGGAGATTGCCTTGGACTCACCGAGTTGTTCATACACTCGTCGAGTCCCATGATGTCCAGGTCTATACTCACGTCCATCTTTGTTGAGCCTCCCTTCTAGACTCAACCAGATTCCTCCGAAACAAAAGGTTAGGGAACCAACGCTCGACTCCCCGAGTCCTCTATAGTCCATGTCCATACACTCACTTTCTGTTGAGCTCATCTCATCCAAAGGGTAGATATGACCTTCAAATCTAATTTTTAAGAAATTAGATCTTATCTTCAAAGCTCATAAGATTAAATTCTAACCTTCAAATAAGCATTTGTAATTAATTTTATATTGTTTGATACAAATCAAAAATTTAATTTATTTGATGAAATTTACACGTAGAAATTAAAACTTATAGCGTCAAACTATATGTGTTAGAGAGTAACAAGGTAATCCATGGATGCCTCAATATCAATCAATATCCATATAAATTACAAAAAGATTAGTGGACCCATAGTGAAACGTCTCTAGTCTGTCCATCGATGCAGTGTCAGAATGTAACATCCCAAAGTCTATAAGGTAAAATTTTCATGCTTACTTACACCATAAACACCATTTAACCATTTCATTCACTCAAAAGGATAACATAGTACAATTCCCAAAATCATAAAGTGTGGAAACATGGGTGGATGCATTGCGATCAAGTCGGGCCTTTCCCCTCAAACCGAGAGTACCTAAAAACATTTTAAACATAAACCGTAAGCATGAAGCTTAGTGAGTTCCCCCAAAATACCAGATACCATACATACAATGGACCTTGCCCTACAATATCGAGCCTCGCCTAGAATAAACTTGCCAGTAACATGCGATGGGCCCCGCTCAATTCACTCCTCAGGCCCCGCATGGCATCGGGCCCTGCCCATTATACATAAAATCACATACAAGACATGGAAGAGTCATAAAGGCAACTAGCACCCTAACCATAATAAATCATGGGTCAACATTGGTGTCTTCCACACATCAAACTTACCTCAATCAGAAGATAGCAATCTCACACCTAAGACTGCTTCACAACGGCTCCTTACACTGAACATAATCAATACCAACCCAGTTACTATCTAAGGTTGAGTCCAAAAGTCATAAGGCCTAATAATGGCCCAAAACCAAACTAGGCCTAAGACCAACTAGAGAACCCTATGGCCCAACATTGGCCTAAAGTTCCAAAATGGCCTAAAACTAATGTTCCTTGCTCCAACAACTGACCCTCATATCGTGACCAGCCCAAGGTCACGTCGTGAGTATCAACTCGACCCGGTCCCAACTCATTAGATCAATTCAGCCCATCAATTTTATTCTAATCATCGTCACGTCGTGACGTTTTTCTGAGTCACGTCATGACCTAATTCGGATAAAAGAGTCGGGATGGCAAGCATCCTCACGACGTGACAGACTTAATCCTAACTTCATGAGCGTTGCACTGATCAGATTTGAGCATTAAGCTCTTATTCCTTACAACCATAACTTGGGACTTTCTGGAGGGTCTTCCCTCACCTAAAGGATGATAAAAATCATAGATTTTTAGTCATGCATGTCCAATGCATGACTCAAGCACTTACTAGGTCAAAGGAGGGAAAAATGAGATCTAGACTCATGCTTGGAATCTCAAACTATACCGAAACTCAGATCCAAAGACTATATCACAAAGAATGACTCAATGATCCATAAAGTTGCCAACTTTATGGATCCCATGCACGCAATCCATCCTAATCATGCACAAAGGAGCTTAAAACTTATATCTAGCATGCAAGAGGTAAAAACGTTAGAGCTTTATGACTTACAATGGTCCAAAAGCTTAAGAAGAAGGTAAGGTAGAAGTTAGAATGCCACGAGGTTGTTCCACCAAGGTATTCTTCCACTTCAATGAGTCAAAAACCACAAAAGCATGCTTCAAAGTCATAAAAAATGGTTAAGGACCTCCAGCAAGTTCAGATTAGGGTTTTCAGGAGGCGATAGAGAGTGAATGAGGCTAAGGAGGGGCAACCCTAGCCCTCACATTCCATTTAATACCCTAAATATTAGAGTTTTGTTCACCATCCATTCTCATGTCATGGGCATCCATAGTCTCATGACGAGTGGCTAAAAGACACGGGTCAAGTGGTCAATGGTCACTCACGACGTGACCTCCAAGTCTCACGTCGTGACCCCCTTTCCAAAAGTTATAATCCATAAAATTAAGTACCTCCATGATATGGGTGTTACAATTCTCCCCCACTTAATTATGATTTCATCCTCAAAACCAGTCCTTACCACCCTCCAGATATGCCAGACAACCTGGACAATTCTTCCATAATCCCCGATACGAACCGTAGAATCAACTCATGCGTACAACGTCCTTCAAATCTATAATCGAACCTAGTCTTAGCAGGACTCTCACACCTTGGTGACAGAAGGATCCTTTCCCCACCAGCATTAACCACTGAAGAATAACCATTACTATATTACCCAAAAACCGAAATCGTAAAACCTTGTCTGACTCCCTGACAGACAGCCCATTCTAAATCATTGCTAAATCGACTCCACTTCACATTCCAAACAAAGCATAGACCCTCCCATACCTAGATTATCTTGTTGTTTCCACTATAAAACAGAATTCCTAACCATTCATCACTACCAAAACCTATCCCTTGAGGACTAGGCGACTCCTAACACAATCCCCAAACATAGGTACCACCTCAAACTCAACTTGATGTCCTATAAATACATTTCTAATGTAACCGAGACCTCCCTGATCTCCAACATCATTCCTAATCCAACCAAGGATAACATAACCAACCATTCATCATTGTGGAATTCTTCAATTAAGATTAGGGGTGACTTCCAACATGAATCTCAACCCCCTTGTCTTAACCGAGAATATAAATTCTACCCCGAAATCGAAAGATTTACACTTACATTCTATCTGAAATGTTTCCATTCTATGGCAACCTTTCGCTAAACTCAAATATAAAATCCTCAACCCACCACAAAGGCTGACAGACTCATAATTGGTCCATCTGCATGTCTGTGAATAAGATTCCAACTAATAAGGGCCATTCAAGCCTAACTATCACATTGTAATGCCCTGTTTTAATTTATTCATTTATGGAATTTCAAAGGTCAAGGATAGGGGCGTTTCGGTCCTTTATGAGTCTTAGAGCGGTTATTTGAGAAGGTTTTGGGTCGAGGTGTGTTGCTAGAAGCGTGGGGCTACTCACCACCTTTCCGTGGATATAAAGTTCATCGGAAACGGATCTAGAATAGAAGAGTTATGACACTTCGAAGATATTGGAATTAATAGCCCTTATAGAGAAAAGTTTGCATGGAAGGCCATGCATTCAATTTGGAACGCACGTTGGTACGCCCAACGTAAGTTGGGTTACACCCACCGTAATAGGGTGCATGGTCGCGGGTGTGCAGAGGCGTACTCCCAGCGTACGAGAAGTACGCCCAGCATACGTTTAGCTTTCCTAAAACCCTCATTTTGGGTTGTGACACTATAAAAGGAACATTATGCTCAAAGGGGCCAGCCCTAACTCATCCTTAGGCAGTCTCCATGACACCCTAACCCTCCTTGGGTGTTATTGAAGCTTTGGTGGCCATTAAGTGAGCATTTTGGGTGTTGTAAAGCGATTTCAAAACAAGAGAAGAGATTACCAAGGTGGTGGATTGAAAGGGAAGCTGTAGATCTAAGATTTTGGTTCCATTTCAGACCATTGTGAGGTATCAAGTCTGAAACTTTCCTTACGTATGCCTAGATTTATGTTAATGGAAGTGTTGGGTCTTTTTGGTTCCAAGATTTGACCTTTATGTCACAACTCGCCTTCTAGGTCCAGGGTTGCCACCCTTAGTGTCATATGAGTCCCATAAGAAGTAAAGTTTCAACCTTTAGGACTCATTTGTGTCCATGCATGAGATCTAGCCCGTGGAGTGAAAGCATGTTGTCACCTTTTTAGTTTGGCCTTGTTTGGTGGATTGCAAGTCACCAAGTTAGTGACTTTATGAATTCATACATGGAATTAGACTTGGATCTGAGTTTGTAGCCTCTAAATCGGAGTATTAAGCACTTAATAGAATATTGGCTTAACAGGGTTGTACGCTAGGCGTACAAAGTGAAACGCACGACGTACATGACATAAGCCAGTACGCTCAGCGTACCTATGAGTACTCCCTGCATACTCAGCCAGTTCGGGTTTTGAGTAATTGGGCCTCGATGTGGGCTATATTTTGGACCTTGGGTCTTTGGGCATTAGTGGGACATCAGGAGTCAGCGATTATGGGCCAAGTATATGGGTTGCGATTAGGGTAAGGTCCAATAAATAGATTGGGCCCAATATAGCAAATTAGGCCATTAATGAGCCACTAGTGGGATTGGGAAGCTTATCTAATGTTGGGCCCTGTATATTATGCTTTGGGCCTTAGTTATGGACCAAATTAGGATAGGGGTAAAATGGTCATTTTACCCTGAGAAGGACTATTGAATTGGGCTAAGTGATTATTTTGATCTTGGCAACTTGGGAGCCGAAGGAGCAACAGTTCGGGTATAGGCAGATAGCAGCGTGAGGGATATCAGCAAAGTTTTAGCAGTATGAGGTGAGTTTCCTCACTGTGTGAATGGGTCTACGGCCACAATGCCGGCCGTATAGTCTATGAGTAGGAAGACTCGGGGGTTAGCGCTAGGCACTGTATGCTTCAATATGATTTCGCATCAAGGTCCGATGCCGGGTGGGCGCCCGAGGAATGTTTTCATGATAGTTTATACTTGTTGTCTGTGTGATACTTGTATGTGCCTGGTAGGGAGGTGAGTGTGGGCGAGGTCTCGTCTCTCACCATTAGCCGAGTATGGACGAGGTTCCGTATCTCCTTAGTAGTAGATCAGGGGCGTGGCCCGAGATAGGAGAGAGGTGAGTGTCGGCGAGGGTCCGTATCTCACTAACAGCAGGAGCGTGGATGGGGTTCCATGACTCGTTACTAGGATGCCAGGGGCGAGGCCCTAGTTAGGCGATGCCATAGATCAGGAGTATTGTAGAGAGTGATAGTTGCTTGCTGTGTGTTATTTCATATGTTGTATGTATTCTGTGGGCGAGGCCCAGAGACAGGCGGGGCCTAAGAGAAACAGATATGTGTACCGAGCGGGGCTCGATGCCAGGCGGAGCTTGATGTTGGGTGGGGCCTAATATCGGAGTTATCTGATGCCGGGCAAGTCCCGATGCAGCGGGCGGGGGCCCAGTATGTGGTTGTACCTGGTATGTGGTAGGTTGGGGAATTCACTAAGCTTCTTGCTTACGGTTTTCAGTTTTGGTTTCAGATAATTTCAGTAGCGGAGGGAAGAGCTCGGGGTGATCACATGGCACACAAACACTAAAGGAGTTTTAGCCTGGGATGTTTACTCTGATAAAATAAAATAATGTTTTAGACATGATACTCTGATGTGATATGTTTTGAATGAATGATTGACACTTGTGGTTTATCTATTAAATTAAAAACGAAATTTTTGGTCAGGATTTTTGGGTCGTTTCAAGTTGGTATCAGAGCCTTGGTTTGAGGGATTAAGATACACTCTCGGGTGTGTCTGAACTCAAACTGAGGACTTGGTATGAAAATTTTCAACGAAAATCATTTTTATAAAAAGGAACTTTGAGAAAAAGATAAGAATTTTGGGAAAAGAAGAAAAGGGTGTGGTGCATGCAATCAGCCGAGCTCAAGTAAGTTCTCCCAAATTACCCATACATGTTTGTTTATATTTGATATGCTTATGAGAACCGCATGCTAGTTAGGGCTAGGGGAGATGCCTGTATATGTCGTATGAGCTGGTAGACTTGCATGATAGTGTTGAGTAGTCATCGATAGGTTTGCCTGATGTGTGGTACGTGTAGCCATGAGGATATTGGATGTTATGCTGGATTGAGAATGATAATTGTTATATTGTAACTGCAATGTGTATGTTTTGAAAATTATATACGGTTAGGATCTTATAGCCTTAGAATAGCTGATTTGACCTTATTTTCTGTGGACTTAGGGTAAAGTCTATTATTCAACAGTCTATTAGATCCTCTTCTGTGTATAATTTGCATGCATAAGGCAACCGACAACGAGGGTGGATGTGGACACCATGTGTTGTGGTATATGGGCCGAATTTTTATGATAGTTTGTGGGTCGTAGATTTCCTTAGGGTAAGCCTAAGATGAGGTTAGCGATAGGTGTTACCTGCTTGCGGGATGTATGTGTGGTTAGATTTTCCTTTTGTCTAAATGCTACTTGCTTTGTGCTTTGTGGGATTCTGAGTGATGGGAGTTAGCCATTAGGTGAATGCGTCAAGTCACATGTGACTAGGGTTGAATAATCTCACAGTGTTGGATTTGGCCCTATTACGCAGCTCTTGTCTGAGTCTAACCGTTGTAGGGACGAGTCCTTTACTCAAAGGATTATTTGAGCCTCATCACATGTGATGGTATTCAGGTAGTGGCTAATTGGCATTATAAAGATACCTTCAGTAGCTGAGGACTAGGTGCGGGCTAGAGGTTACCCTAGGGAAAGCCTAGGATGAGAGTAGTTCTAGGACCAGTAGTAGTAGAAAGGGACTTGGTGGAGTCGAGGCCATCCTTGAGGAAAGTACGGATACATGTGGAAGGTAGTAGGGGCCCATACTATTGAAAGCAGAGGATATGTACTCGATTCAAGAAGTGTTGAGCTAAAACAAGGGAACTTGTAGCATGTGTGATCCCTTGGTAGTGATGCGTATTCTAATGATTGTTATGTTATGTTTTCAGCATGGTGACTTTGCACGAGAGACCAGTCGGCGGATCAGGCGCCGACGAGGGATCAGGCTCAGGATCAAGAGCCGAGCAGCTCGAGGATCGGATGAGGGAGTTGATATCAGTTGAGGTTACGCACAGTATTCTAGACCAGACACCTGTGATCTTCGGGTCGGTCAAGGAGGGTATTTTAGAGCTTCTGGATGAGAAGTTGGGGGCTTTCCGCACTGAGATGATCGCTTTGGTGGGGGGCACGTACACTGACATTCAGAGAGTTTTGAGCTTGTGGAGCTCCAGATTACCTCGGGGTTAGGACCCCAAAAGCTAGCAGCAGGTGGTTGACCGTTGTTACCAACGCTTTCCGTACGAGTCGGTGTCCCGAGGGGGACAAGGTCCGACTAGCCTCCTATCTTCTGAAGGACCGAGCACGAGACTGGTGGGAGGAGGTTGGACATACTATTGGAGATGATGCCGCGTTGGACGCGATGACATAGGCTGACTTCTCGGCTAGTTTCAGGGCCGAGTTTGCACCAGTTATTGAGGTGGAACAGTTAGCACGGGAGTTTGAAGGTCTGCAATAGACTTCAATGACAGCGGCGAAAATCACCGCCAAGTTCAAGGAGAGGGCTCTTCTCGTTCTGCAGTATGTCGCGGACAAGGAAATGAAGAAGGCCCGATATCACGAGATGCTAATGAGTGACATCAGGGAGTTTGTGAGCAAGTCTAGCTGCAAGACGCTAGAGGATATGATTACTCGGGCGAGGGAAAAGGAGATTGATATGGAGCACATTAGAAAGAGGAAGTCGGGGAGGTTCAGGTAACCGCAAGTACATGCAAGAGACCCAAAGGGTCAGATGTGAGATTGAGGGATTATCAGGGCCGCAATCGTTGTGGCAAGTGTGGCAGGACGCATGAGGGTGCGTGCATGAGTGGTAGTCGGGGTGATTCTGGTTGCTTCAAGTGCAGCCGGAGTGGTCATTTCAGCAGAGATTATACTGCTGCCACCACTCAGGGATCAAACCTTATATGTATTCATTGCAGTCAGAGGGGCCATAAGAAGGCCTAGTGTCCGAGTTTGTTTCCAGCAGGACGTGTGATGGCACCTGCCCCTGTGACCATGAGGATCACCGACGGCCGCCAGGGGCGAGCGGAGGCGCCTGCAGTGGGGAGCAGGGCTTTTCAGTTGTCTACGGTGGAGGCTCGAGCAGCACCGGACGTGGCAGGTATGTATCTTTTGCCTTCATGTCAGTTTTATTTATTATCATATTGGTATGGTATTGCATCTATGTTAGCAAATGTATGTTAGAATTCTATTTATGTTTGTGTTCGGATCATATGCCATCTGCATACCATGGGTTTTCGGGTAGTAGCCCCCCTCCTTCCTTCTTGGGCTGGTTTTCGGGATGTAGTCAACGTAGCGGATGAGAGTGGGACTCGGGGAGTGTGTCATTAGACTGCATGAGTGGTTCAGGATGGGTATTGTTTAGTTTGGAGCTCTAGTGATGGTAGGCGTGGCTGGCAGCAGATCGACCTTAGGATGGAGAAAAAGATTGGGAATCCTTTCCAAGCCGGACCCGGTAGGGATCTAGTTGAACCGAAGTAGGGGAGAACCCTCCAAGTATTCAGGAGCAGTAGCATGCAAAACTTGGAGGAGTTAATGACCTTCAAGAAGAAAAAGGGAGAGTAGTCCGAGGGGCTGCGTAGGTAAGGGAGTGCATGGATTGGGAGTTTGAGCAACCTCCCAATGATGAGTTTGTGTATTTTGATAGCTGAAGGCTGGTTTTAGAAACCAGGTTGGGGGATCTACCTCAAGACTTGAGTAAGTCGGGATGTAGATCATGTGAACGACCGACACGGGATGCTTTCGGATTGTAGTTAGTGGCAGAGTCAGCATGGGGAGTGCGGTAGAATTGAGGGATAGTCGCAGCATTTGTTAGTAGCCAGTTAGAGAAGTGTGGGTCTGGGCCCATATCTCTGAATTAGCGGGGTTCGGGTGAGGCTCGTGTCTCCTAGTTAATATGTCAAAGATAGATAAAGGGTAGTCGTTGAGTTTCAGGAAGGTTTTAGACCGTGTAGTTCTAGATGGATGAGACCCGAGGGCATGGTCACTCAGTAGTATGGATTGGGTGGGAAACATGGGCGAGGCCCGTATGTTAGTAGTGGTACAGGTGGGACCTGGTAGAGACCTTAGGGTTAAGATAGGGGATCGAGGATCCCAGGACTTGTAGAGCCAGTATGGCAGGTTAGATAGAGCAGTTTCCTTTGGAAATCGCTGATAGCAACTGAGTGTTTAAGCTTGGGTGCAGTAATCGGTGGGAGTCCGGTAACCCAGATTATGGCAGATTAGTTGGGACCAGGGTAGTCTCGGTTTGTCTGGAAAGCGGACAGGAGATAGCAGGGCCTTCGGACGGGGAGTATCGAAAGGATTGTTGGTTGGGTAAGAGTCATGTTCTCAGGATTGTTGGTGATTCGAGGGCTCTCGAGGTTATTATTCACAAGGACAAGTTTTGGCCGGAATGACCGAGCAGAAGGCCATTGGAGGCAGTCCTCCGAGGATTAGATTGACTAGGTGATGTGAGTATCGGGCCGGAAGGTTGCGAGCAGATTGCAGGATAGTTGGCCGTAGCGGACTTCAAGGACGAAGTCTAGTTTAAGTGGGGGAGAGTTGTAACACCCTGTTCTAAATTATTCATTTATGGAATTTCAAAGGTCAAGGCTAGGGGCATTTCGGTCCTTTATGAGTCTTAGAGCGGTTATTTGAGAAGGTTTCAGGCCGGGGTGTGTTGCTAGAAGCGTGGGGCTTCTCGCCACCTTTCCGTGGATATAAAGTTCATCGGAAACGGATCTAGAATAAAGGAGTTATGACACTTTGAAGATATTGGCAATAATAGCCCTTATGGAGAAAAGTTCGCATGGAAGGCCATGCATGCAATTTGGAACGCACGTGGGTACACCCAGCGTAAGCTGGGTTACGCCCAGCATAATAGGGTCCATGGTCGCGGGTGCACGGAGGCGTACGCCCAGGGTACGCTCAGCTTTTCTAAAACCCTAATTTGGGGTCGTGACACTATAAAAGGAACATTATTCTCAAAGGCGCCAGCCCCAACTCATCCTTAGGCAGTCTCCACGAAACCCTAAACCTCCTTGAGTGTTATTGAAGCTTTGGTGTCCATTAAGTGAGCATTTTAGGTGTTATAAATCCATTTCAAAACAAGAGAAGAGATTAGCAAGGTGGTGGATCGAAAGGGAAGCTGTAGATTTGAGATTTTGGTTCCATTTCAGACCATTGTGAGGCATCAAGTCTAAAACTTTACTTAAGTAGCTTAGATATATGTTAATGGAAGTGTTGGGTCTTTTTGGTTCCAAGATTTGACCTTTATGTTACAACTCGCCTTCTAGGTCTAGGGTTGCCACCCTTACTGTCATATGAGTCCCATAAGCAGTAAAGTTTCAACCTTTAGGACTCATTTGTGTCCATGCATGAGATCTAGCCCTTGGAGTGAAAGCATGTTGTCACCTTTTTAGTTTGGGCTTGGTTGGTGGATTGCAAGTCACCAAGTTAGTGACCTTATGAAATATGACATGGAATAAGACTTGGATCTAAGTTTGTAGCCTCTAAATCGGAGTAATAAGCACTTAATAGAATATTGGCTTAACAGGTCTGTACGATGGGCGTACAAGGAAGTACGCACGTCGTACAAGTCATCAGCCGGTACGCTCAGTGTACCTAGGAGTATGCCCCGCATACTCTGCCAGTTCGGGTTTTGAGTAATTGGGCCTCGGTGTGGGTTGTGTTTTGGACCTTGGGTCATTGGGCCTTGGTGGCCCATCAGGAGTCAACGATTATGGGCCAAGTATATGGGTTGGGCTTAGGGTAAGGTCCAATAAAGAGATTGGTCCAAATATAGCAAATTAGGCCATTAATGGGCAACTAGTGGGTTTGAGAAGCTTATCTAGTGTTGGGCCTTTTATATTATGCTTTGAGCCTTAGTTATGGACCAAATTAGGATAGGGGTAAAATGGTCATTTTACCCTGAGAAGGACTATTGAATTGGGCTAAGTGATTCTTTTGATCTTGGTAGCTCGGGGAGCCGAAGGAGCAGCAGTTCGGGTATTGGCAGATCGCAGCGTGAGGGATATCAGCAAAGTTTTAGCAGTACGAGGTGAGTTTCCTCACTGTGTGAATGGGTCTACGACCATAATGCCGGCACGTGTATTCTATGAGTAGGAAGACCCGGGGGTTAGCCCTAGGCACAATATGCTTGAATATGATTTCGGATCAAGGTCTGATGTCGGGTGGGAGCCCGAGGAATGTCTACATGATAGTTTATACATGTTGTATGTGTGATACCTGTATGTGTGTGGTAGGGAGGTGAGTGTGGGCGAGGTCCCGTCTCTCACCATTAGCCGAGTATGGACGGGGTTTCGTATCTCCTTAGTAGTAGAGCAGGGGCGTGGCCCGAGATAGGAGAGAGGTGAGTGTGGGCGAGGGCACGTATCTCACTAACAGCAAGAGCGTGGATGGGGTTCCATGACTCGTTAGTTGGATGCCAGGGGCGAGGTCCCGTCTCTCACCATTAGCCGAGTAGGGAGGTGAGTGTGGGCGAGGTCCCGTCTCTCACCATTAGCCGAGTATGGACGGGGTTTCGTATCTCCTTAGTAGTAGAGCAGGGGCGTGGCTCGTGTAGTCTATGAGTAGGAAGACCCGGGGGTTAGCCCTAGGCACTGTATGCTTGAATATGATTTCGGATCAAGGTCCGATGTCGGGCGGGTGCCCAAGGAATGTTTGGATGATAGTTTATACTTGTTGTCTGTGTGATACCTGTATGTGTGTGGTAGGGAGGTGAGTGTGGGCGAGGTCCCGTCTCTCACCATTAGCCGAGTATGGACGGGGTTTCGTATCTCCTTAGTAGTAGAGCAGGGATGTGGCCCGAGATAGGAGAGAGGTGAGTGTGGGCGAGGGCACGTATCTCACTAACAGCAAGAGCGTGGACGGGGTTCCATGACTCGTTAGTTGGATGCCAGGGGCGAGGCCCAAGTTAGGCGATGCTTTAGATCAGGAGTATTGTAGAGAGTGATAGCTGCTTGTTGTGTGTTATTTCATATGTTGTATGTATTCAGTGGGCGAGGCCCAGAGACAGGCGGGGCCTAAAAGAAACATATCTGTGTACCAAGCGGGGCTCAATGCCAGGCGGGGCCTGATGCCGGAGTTAGTCCGATGTCAGGCAAGTCCCGATGCAACGGGCGGGGGCCCAGCATGTGGTTGTATGTGGTATGTGGTAGGTTGGGGAACTCACTAAGCTTCGTGCTTATAGTTTTCAATTTTGGTTTCAGGTACTTCCGGTAGCGGAGGGAAGAGCTCGGGGTGATCGCATGGCACACACACACACCAAAGGAGTTTTATCCTGGCATGTTTACTTTGATAAAATAAAATAATGTTTTAGACATGATATTCTGATGTGATATGTTTTGAATGAATGACTGACACATGGATGCCAACCAATGACCCTAAAGTCATCTCACTCTAAACGAAACACAATACCTTGCTCAAACCAATCCCACTGGTGCTCGCCTATACTATACAATCGAATGGGGCCCTACCTTGTCTCAAATCTAACAATCCTCATACTACTCAAGGAGTGGTTCTCCATCAATACTATCCGCCTTTACCCAGGCATGCACTGATCTTTCCTCGGTCCAGCCGACCACTCACACAATGGCCTACCTCATGCTGGTGAATGCTACGATCCCATCACAGACTCACAACACTTTAATAACTACCTATCAACCTGGTGAATGCTATAGCTACCCCGTATTCTGACAACACTTCCACACTGCCTATCATCCTGATGAATGCAACTGCTACCCCATAATCTTACAACACATCCATACTGCCATGGTCCCACCCATGGTTTTACCGTCCATCTACTATACTAATCAAAATCATCATGAGTCAAATACGCCTTTGACTATAACCCAATCAGGTGTTCGGGTTATGCTTTGAACGTCAAAGCCTTAATCAGACAAGAACAGGCAGAGAGGATCTAACTCAACCCTCAACCTGCATCTATCCACATACCCACTATGTGTCACTACTAAAGTGCAATGAAACCTAAATATCCATTCTTGTGCAACCTTTACACCAAACGACTCTCCCCCGATTGGATTCGACTGCGCTCTTCTAGTCCACCAAAATCAATGGATTCCCAATCCATCTCACAACCCTATAATTCGAACTCGTCGTCAACCAAGGCTTGTAAGGACTAGCGTTCCAATACTAGCCAACCTTAGCGATCACACATATTCCAAAACCAAATGAACACTTCCCAAAATCTCAAAGAGCTTAATAATCCCAAGTACTTCCTATAATACAACTCCAAATCCTTAAGCCATCTCAGCTCTTGACATAGAACTATAACCCTTGACTGGAACGGATGGATTACCAATCCCACTATCCACTTATCGCAAAAATCGATGCACTCTATACATCTATATCAATGTCCGTTTAAATCCTTTTAGTAATCCAAACATCTAAAAAAACTCGAGCGATTAATTTTTCACTCACACTCTGGAGTGATGGTTCTCTTCTGCTCTTGTCCTACTAACAGTAGTAATTGATTCACGGCCTATCACCAATCAGTTGACATCCCTCTAGAGTGATATAAGTGTTCTTGAATTCTGACTTTGTTGTCCCAAATAGGGACAACCTATTTCTACTATATCTTTTCCTTAAAGCCCCAGATGTGAGTACCACACGTTCATTCTGAAGACATGAACTTGGAAGATACTCATCTAAAACTTGCGTTCTGAACAATCCTATACCTATCAATCATGGCGGATTTATGTCAGCTCAAGTTTTGATAACCCCATAAACTCGAAGACTACTGATCTTATAACCACGATCATAAACATTCCTCATTTCCTTGAAACCATGAAGAACCTTTACATATCCTGCATTCAAACTCAACATGCCGACTTTGCGGATTCCATTGAATTCTTACTGATACTATTAAAGATCAGACCGGCTGCTGGTCTCCTAAGTGGAATGCTCAATCCTATGCTACACAGGGCTCACAGTATGTAAAATGACATAAGAAGATTCTCCAAAACCATCATGAAGAAAACCCAATTTCTAGGTGAAGTCTTGGATAGACCACACACAGCATCTCACACACAACATATAATCATAAACACATTTGATAAGAGCCTGATGGAAGGAGTATGATTCATACATGCGGCGTCAACTAGTGGAACTCGGATCCCCTCTGCATGGGACTGGAATGCTTGGCTCCTCACCATGCGAACATCCACTTTACCCTCGCGACCAACAGTACTCCCCAGAGTGGCTGGATCAGATGCGCTTACTGCTCCTCTCATCGACTCCAGATAGTCGGCCTTCTTGTGGCCCACCTGGTTGTAGTGGAAACACATCAGAACCGACCCACGGGGGCAATCTCAACTTAAATGACCCATCTGACCGTAAGAGAAACATCCCCTAACTGTCTCCCGACAAATTCTCTCATGGGTCCCCCCACACTTGGCCCAACGGCCCCGACCCTGATGGCCTCCTAAATGTGAATCCTGAGTCTTAGGCCTCTCTGACTGGCCCACTATGGTCTGAATCTACTCTTCCTTCCTCTTCCTATGGTGCTCCAAATCAAGCTCTTGCATACGGGCTCCATCAATCACATCATTTAGGGTCTTGCACCCTTACATGCCCACAAACTCCCTTGCCAACGGTTGCACTATGATAGCTGGCACAACCTTTGTAGGAGAAGGTGTCTAAGTCCGTAACTATATTTGGTATAACTTGACCCGACCCGGCATGGTCCGTTTTGATGGGTTTTAGCCATAAGAACTTTCCTATGTGCACATGCAAAACCCTAATGCTTGGATCTAGGCTTTCTAATTAAACATGCTTTGAATCCAAGACTTCTAATGACTAATTAGGTATAAGAACAATACTAAATCAGATCTAGAATCATACCTTTGAATCTCTTGTTTGATCTTGTTGTCTTGGAGCTCTAGAGTCACAATTGCCACTCCTCTAATGGCTTATAAACACCAAATAGAAAGGAGGATGATTTGGGAGAGAGGAGAGGGGAGGAAATCGACCAGGGGTTCTCTACTTTAGATCAAGTGTCGATTTCCCTTTGCCATAGGGTCTATTTATACTTGTAGACTCCTTAAGGGTTACAGCTTAAACCCTAATTGGATAATTTTCTCTTAAAGCAATCCAAATCCATTCCTTAGATAGACTTGGACGATTTGAAGCTATCTCTAGCTTCTAGAATCCGCCCACCCCTATCCAATATGGATTTACAGTCTAAAGTTTAACTATCAAACTATTGACAGTTTATACCCTCTTATTTAATTAATCTCTTTAAGTCACCAAATTAATTCTAATTAATTCTATGACTTATATTAATCAAATAACAATATTATTATTCTTTATATTATTCTCATAATATATTAATAATATTTATTCTCTCTTAATAAATCATCCTATCAAGTTGCTATGGTGAAGGCAACCCAAAAGGACCATGCACACCGGGTCAAATACTTGCCTAATATAGTTGCAGCCTTAGACACTATTCCAACAGTCTCCCACTTGGATAAGTCTAGTAACTATATGCACAAGTACAATTCGATTTGCAATCGTAGCTCTCAAAGACGCTGTCAAACTCTGGTCTAATCAATCTTGTCCTTTAGATAAGGGATCGTAAAGTCCTTTGTTAGATATCATGCTGACAATTCTATGGAATGATTAGTCAAGCATTTAGGTTTCTCGATCTCTGATTTATTTGACATAGAACTTAATCGAACACATCAATTCAGTTCTGACCGGGCCCGGCACATAAGTCAAATCAAATCATCGAGCGGCCAAGATATCGCTTTTACCTTCTTAGATAAAAGTTACAGATAAACTTCGACTTATATGCATTTACTTATTCATTAACCAACTATACACAACAATGTGTTTTATAACACCGAGTTACTGATGCGTTTTCGCATTATCAATGTACAATCAATTAACAAATAACAAACCATATATCTAGGTTTTAAGACTATATGATATTATCGTCTTGCGATCACCCCTTTTATATCATATTCCATAAGGTGATTCCAGCAAGCACGGGTTTGTTCCAATGCTCAAAACTAGTTCATAAGCACTCATGAACGTTGCAGCAACCCTTTGCTATGTCTAACACCATTTAGACAGTCTACATACCGATTCATGGCAATCTTCATTCATATCTACATCCAACATATGAACGATTGTGGACAATTTGAATAATTTGATTTTTCTTAATAAACTCAATTATTTTGGAAGTCAAAACACGTAAAGTGAAACAATAGTTAAACAATTAACATAAAATAGTAACATTACTCATAAACAAAACTCCTTTATTTAATCATCAAATGTAAATTACATTTATCTATTACACGTTTCTAATACTATCTAATCTATGCTAATATCATCCTTCAGCCCAATACTCCTAGCATGCTGCAAGTGCTTAACCCTACTCAGTCCCTTCGTAAGCGG
The DNA here is from genome assembly GCF_002870075.4 of Lactuca sativa. Taxonomy (NCBI): domain Eukaryota; kingdom Viridiplantae; phylum Streptophyta; class Magnoliopsida; order Asterales; family Asteraceae; genus Lactuca; species Lactuca sativa. The sequence continues at coordinate 78,208,151 of NC_056626.2, read as the reverse complement.
ATCTGCTGGGTTATCTTCTGATGATATCCTCTTCACTATGAGTTGTCCTTCTTCTACACGATGTCTAATAAAGTGATTTTTTCTGTCGATATATCTTGATCTACCATGATCCCTCGGTTCCTTGGTTAAGGCAACCGCTCCTTCATTATCACAGAAAATCTCCATGGGCTCCTTTATGGCAGGTACAACTTCAAGATCACTGATGAAGTTTTTCAGCCATATTGCCTCCTTCGACGCTTCGCTCGCTGCAATGTACTCTGATTCGCACGTTGAATCAGCTACAGTTTCCTTCTTGGAACTTTTCCATGTCACATGCACCTCCATTCAGGGTAAAGACCCAGCTTGACTGCGAATGGTAGTTGTCCCTGTCGGTCTGAAAGCTGGCGTCACTATACCCTCGCACCTTCAAGTCATCACTCCCTCCGAGGACTAAGAACCATTCCTTCGTCCTCCAAAGGTACTTAAGGATATTCTTCACCGCAATCCAATGGGCTCTGCCAGGATTCCCTTGATATCTGCTAACCATGCTCAAAGCGAAGGCTACATCAGGGCGAGTACAAGTCATAGCGTACATGATTGAGCCAACTGCGGAAGCGTATGGTACTCGGCTCATTTCTGCTATTTCCACGTCGGTACTCGGACTTTGAGTCTTACTCAACTTGGCATTACTTGGTATCGGTAATTCTCCCTTCTTTGAGTTTTCCATACTAAAATGTTTCAGTACCTTCTCTAAGTAAGTGTTCTGACTAAGTCCAATTAGTCTCTTACTTCTTTCTCTTACTATCCTTATTCCCAAAATGTAAGAAGCCTCTCCGAGGTCCTTCATAGCGAAGCACTTCCCGAGCCAGGACTTAACTTCCTGCAGAGTCGGGATGTCGTTTCCTATGAGTAATATGTCATCGACATATAGAACGAGGAAGCTAACTATACTCCCACTGGCTTTGACATATACACATGATTCATCTTCACTTCGTACAAATCCAAACTCTTTGACTTTCTCATCGAAGCAAAGATTCCATCTACGAGACGCTTGCTTAAGTCCATAAATGGACTTTTCAAGCTTACACACTCTATTTGGATGCTTCGGATCCACAAACCCCTCTGGCTGAGCTATGTAAACATCCTCGGCCAACTTTCTGTTAAGGAAAGTGGTCTTGACATCCATTTGCCAAATCTCATAATCATGAAAAGCGGCAATCGCTAGTATCACTCTAATAGATTTTATCTTCGCAACTGGTGAGAAGGTCTCATCATAGTCAACTCCGGGAGTTTGAGTAAAGCCCTTCGCAACCAATCACGCTTTATATGTGTGTACGTTTCCATCCATGTCGGTCTTCTTCTTGAAGATCCATTTGCACCCAACGGTCTTACGTCCGGGCACATTATCAACCAAATTCCAAACTTGGTTATCATACATGGATTGGATCTCGCTATCCATTGCCTCTTTCCATTTCGCAGACTCCGGGCCTGCCATGGCTTCCTTATAGCTATTAGGTTCATCAAGATTTATTAGTGTACCATCACTAATATACGTCTCCCCTTTGGTAGTAATATGAAAACCATAAAACTGGGGATGAACTCTAACTCTATCGGAACGTCTAAGAGGTAAGGACTCGTCAATCGGTTCAACCGGAGTTTCCTCCTCGGGTTGAGTGCCAGCGGTAGAGGTTCCTTCATCTATCGACTCCTGAATCTCTTCAAGCTCGATTTGCCTCCCACTGTCTCCTTGGCCTATGAGTTCTCGCTCTCGGAAAACTCCTCTCCTCGCAACAAAGACAACATTGTCCTTCGGTCTATAGAAGAGATATCCAAAGGATTTCTGAGGGTAGCCGATGAAAATACATCGCTCACTTCGAGGTTCAAGCTTGTCGTGAGTATCTCATCTTACGAAAGCCTCGCAACCGCAAACCTTGATATGTGCTAACGAGGGAGCTTTCCCTGTCCACATCTCGTGAGGTGTTTTGGCAACCTTCATAGAAGAGATATCCAAAGGATATGGGCGGCAGTTTCTAAGGCATACCCCCAAAAAGAGATAGGTAGTGAAGCACGACTCATCATAGAGCGAACTGTTGCATTAGTGTCTAAGTCCATAACTATTTTGGTATGTACTTGACCCGATGGTGCATGGTTCTTTTGGGTTACCTTCACCAAAGCAACTTGATTGGAGAAATAAATAAAGAGAGAGGTTATTATGATTTATTAATATGTTATGAGAATAATATATTAAAGGAGAAATGTAACAGCTCATAATTTTCAAATAAATTTTTCATTTAAAACAAAACATCATTATTCGACAAAGAGTTCATTCCAAGTTTATTGCCAAAGTATAAATAATAAATCTCCAAGATCTTCAACAATGGCAGTGTGTACGTGTCACGCCGGCGCCTTTCCACGGTCATCACTAGTACCTGAAAAACATAAACACAACTAGTAAGCATAAATGCTTAGTGAGTTCCCCAGTATACGACTTACCCACATACGCCTTCCGGCCCGGACCTTTCGGTCCACATAACATTGCCTTCCGGCCCGTAACATAATCGCCTTCCGGCCCATAACATATCGCCTTCCGGCCCGTATTAAATTGCCTTCCGGCCCATAGTATTTTGCCTTCCGGCCCATAATAGTATAAAACATAACACATGTAACATAACGCACATAACACATAAGTCATACATCATACCGTTCTTTCTATCACATAAAGTCTCGCCTTCCGGCCCGTATAAGCATACATCACATATAAGCATACATCACATATAAAGCATCTACCTCTCTAGACATAGCATAAATATAACACATACGACCTTCCGGTCTCACAGTCAAACCCTTCCGGGTGAAGTATAGTGAGAAGACTCACCTCGTAGTATGCAAGCTATAAACCCTTCGAGCTACTCGCACTCGATCCGCTAATCCGCAGGTTCCCTATAATACCACATACCTTTATTAATGATCTTATCAAACAAGACAATTGACCCTACTAAGTTACATACAGGTCAATGGTCAATCTTGACCGGACTCGTCGAGTGAAAAGGGCAACTCGGCGAGTATAGACACCCCGACTCCACTCGCCGAGTCCAAAGAACGACTCGACGAGTTCTAGTAGATCTTCAAGCTACTCGCCGAGTCTGAAGAACAACTCGGCGGGTCCTAGTGAATCTTCAAGCTACTCGCCGAGTCTGAAGAACAACTCGGCGAGTCCTAGTGAATCTTCAAGCTACTCGCCGAGTCTGATCATTGGACTCGGCGAGTCCTCGCCATGCAGTCAATCCGCTGCCTCCTGTATTTCGCATGATTTCGAAGTATATAGATATGGGGCTTCCTGGACTTTCACATATACTATTACAGGGGTTTTTAAACACTTGTAACAACACTATAATCTAACAATTCCTTAAATGGGTTTCCTAAACCCTAAATTCGCATACAACGTAAAAGCTACAGATTATGATCCGAAGATTACCTGGAAACGTGTTCCCTGTGTCCCCAACCTCCAGTACTCGACTCCTTGGACTTCCTTTGATCACCACCTTGCCTCTCCTTGTCTAACAATCTCTTCAACCTTCCTCTAGCCCTCACTCTTGCTCCAGATGCCCACAAACTCCCAAGGTATCTTCAATCGGCCAAAAGACGCGACATGACGGCCATAAGATCATTATATACGATTCAGAATCGAAACGGCTAGGGTTCAGCTGAACAGTGTCGACTCGCTGAGTCCCTTATTGGACTCGTCGAGTCCAGTCGCGTATCTGCGACCAAGACCATGGCCCTACTCGGCGAGTCGTGCACCAACTCGCCGAGTCCCCTCCTAAATGTGCCCCAAAAATAATTTAAAGAAATACCTGAAATTCCGGGCTGTTACAACTCTCCCCCACTAGAACCAGACTTCGCCCTCGAAGTCTCATTCTGCGAATAACTCCGGATGTTGCTCCCGCATTTCTCTTTCCGGCTCCCACGTCATCTCCGATCCCTTCCGATGTTGCCACTGAACCAACACCAGAGGTATCTCCTTGTTCCGTAGAACCTTGATCTTCCGATCCCTGATAGCTACTGGTCTCTCGGCGTAATTCAGACTCGCATCCACCTGAATATCTTCTAACGGAACCACTGCTGCCTCATCGGCTATACACTTCCTCAGCTGTGATACGTGGAAGGTATTGTGAATCTGACTCAGCTCCGCTGGCAACTCCAACCGATAAGCTACCCGACCTACCCTTGCAATTACCCGAAATGGACCTATGAACCGGGGCCCCAATTTGCCCCTCTTCCTGAACCGGATCACCCCTTTCCAAGGAGAAACCTTTAGGAGAACGAAGTCGCCGACCTGGAATTCGAGCTCGGACCGGCGTCTGTCCGCATAACTCTTCTGTCGGCTCTGGGCGGTCAATAACCTCTGCCTCACTCGTTGAATCTGTTCGGTCGTTTGAAGTACGATCTCTGTACTGCCCATCACTCTCTGTCCCACTTCTCCCCAGCAAATGGGAGTCCGACACCTCCTACCATACAACAACTCAAAAGGTGGCATACCAATGCTCGAATGATGGCTGTTGTTGTAGGAAAACTCAGCCAGCGGCAGATGCGCATCCCAGCTACCCCCGAAGTCTAACACACACGCTCTAAGCATATCTTCCAATGTCTGGATCGTCCGCTCGCTCTGACCGTCGGTCTGGGGATGGTATGCGGTACTAAAATGCAGTTTAGTACCCAACTCCTCATGGAATTTCTTCCAGAACCTGGAAGTGAAACGTACATCGCGGTCCGAAACAATCGAGGTCGGCACTCCATGCCGAGATACTATCTCTCTCACGTATAATTCTGCCAACTTCTCTGCTGATGAACTTTCGCTAATGGCAAGGAAGTGTGCACTCTTTGTTAGCCTATCCACAATCACCCAAATTGCATCGACTCCCCTGGCAGTTTTCGGCAATTTGGTGATGAAATCCATCGTGATCTGATCCCACTTCCACTCAGGAATCTCCAAGGGTTGCAACTTACCGTGCGGTCTCTGGTGCTCGGCCTTAACCCTACGGCAGGTCAAACACCTCTCAACGAACCAGGCAACGTCTCTCTTCATGCAAGGCCACCAGTACTCCTTTTTCAAATCCAAATACATTTTCGTAGCACCGGGATGGATCGAGAATTTCGATCTGTGTGCCTCCTCCATCAAAGTAACACGCGTACCGCCCACGAATGGTACCCAGATCCGACCCCGAAATGTCAGAAGTCCCCGCCCATCCGTAACGAACTCTGAAATCAACCCGACGACCCGCTCCTGTTTCTGCATCCCAGACTTCACGACCTCGGCCTGTGCCCCACGAATAGCATCTAATACCGGAGTCATCACCGTCAATCTCAAACACACGTCCCGCAATGGAGTACTCTCCGCCCTACGACTCAATGCATCAGCTACCACATTAGCCTTGCCTGGGTGGTATAGGATCTCACAGTCATAATCCTTAACCACGTCTAACCATATCCTCTGACGCATGTTTAGGTTGGGTTGATCCATCAAATACTTCAAACTCTTATGGTCCGTGTATATGGTACAACGAACCCCGTACAGGTAGTGACGCCAAATTTTGAGGGCGAACACTACTGCCTCCAACTCTAAGTCATGCGTGGGATATCTCGCTTCGTGAGGCTTCAGCTGCCTCGATGCATAGGCTATCACATGGCCCCTCTGCATCAACACTGCACCCATTCCTGAAATCGATGCGTCGCAATATACGACAAAGTCCTCCATCCCCTCCCGGAGAACTAATACTGGTGCTTCGCACAGTCTCTGACGAAGTGTCTCGAAGGAAGTCTGCTGCTCGGGTCCCCATGAGAATGTAACACCCTTTCGGGTCAATTTGGTAAGTGGCACCGCGATCTTGGAGAAGTCCCTAATGAACCTTCGATAGTACCCCGCCAACCCAAGGAAACTCCTGATCTCCGAAGGTGACTTCGGTGCCTCCCAACTCATCACCGCTTCCACCTTGGCCGGATCGACCAATATCCCTGCCTGATTTACAACGTGCCCCAAAAATTGAACTTCCCGCAACCAGAAGTCACATTTGGAGAATTTTGCATATAGCTTCTCCGACCTCAGTACCTCGAGGACCTCCCTCAAATGTTCCTCATGCTGCTCCCTAGACCGCGAATACACCAGAATGTCGTCGATGAATACAATCACAGACCGATCCAACATCGGCCTGCATACCCTGTTCATGAGATCCATAAACACTGCTGGGGCGTTGGTGAGCCCAAAAGGCATCACCACGAACTCGTAATGCCCATACCGCGTCCTAAAGGCTGTCTTCTGGACGTCCTCATCCCGCACTCTTACCTGATGGTACCCTGATCTCAAATCAATCTTGGAAAACCAAGATGCCCCTTGCAACTGATCGAATAGATCATCGATCCTCGGTAACGGATAGCGGTTCTTGACTGTCACCTTGTTCAGCTCCCGGTAATCGATACACATCCGGTGTGAACCATCCTTCTTCTTGACGAACAGAATCGGTGCTCCCCACGGCGAGCTACTCGGCCGAATAAATCCCTTCCCCAACAACTCTTGAAGTTGCGAGGACAATTCTTGCATCTCTGGAGGTGCAAGACGATAAGGCACCTTCGCAATAGGCGCAGCCCCTGGAACTAGATCGATACCAAACTCCACTTGCCTCGCAGGAGGTATTCCTGGCAAATCCTCGGGAAAAACATCTGGAAACTCGCGCACCACTGGAACCTCCTTCAATGTCTTCGGTCTCTCGGAACTCTCCCGCATATCCATCACATACGCCACAAAACCGTTACATCCCCGCTGTAGGCATTGCCTCGCCGATCCCGAACGGGTACCCTCGCCGTATACCGTAAGAACTCCCCCACTAGGGTCTCGTATAGTCACCAGCTGACGCTCGCAGTCGATAACAGCGCTGAATCGGCTCAACCAGTCCATGCCTACAATGACACAGACATCCCCCATCGCAATAGGAATGAGGTCAATCGGAAACGCGACCCCGAAGATCTCTAGCACACATCCCCGAAGAACCTCCGCAGCACAAATCACCCTCTCAGCCGCAATAGAAACGCTCAAAGGTCGACTTAACGGCTCACGACTAATGCCGATGTGCTGACTAAAAGCTAACGATACAAACGATCTACTCGCACCCGAATCAAATAACACTAGAGCAGGCATAGAGTTCACAAGGAAAGTACCTACACATACATTAACATAAGCATAACATTTCGACCTTTAATTAAATACGCGAATGATACATACCTGCCACAACATCGGGCGCAGCGCGGACCTCCTCCGCAGTCAGCTGAAAGGCTCTCCCGCGAGCCCTCGGGGCCTCGACCTTCGCCGGTCGGGTCTCAGTAGTCCGGGTAGTAGGTGTAGCTCCCTGACGAAGTTGCGGACACTCGGCCTTCCGATGGCCTGTCTGGTTGCAGTGAAAGCAAACCATAAACCCCTTAGGGCAATCCCTGGCAATATGTCCCTCCTTGCCACACTTGTAGCAACCACTAGCTCGACACGCCCCCTCGTGACTCTTGCCGCACTTCGCGCAAGTGCGACCCTTCGAACCTCCCATCCTCGAATCAGCGAACTTAGTCCGCTTGGCTGCCGGCTGAGACTGGGCCGGCCGTCGATCCACCTGCCGAGACTCAGCCTCCTCCCTCGCTTGAGTCTCCAACTCGATCTCGCGCTTCCTGGCATTCGCCTGAAGCTCAGTGAAAGTACGATAGGTGGAGTTTGACACAAACTCCCGGATCTCCCTCTTCAAAACACCCAAATAGCGGCTCATCCGCGACTGCTCCGTAGATACCAGCTCGGGGCAGAACATTGCCCTCTCATGAAACTTCCGTGTGATCACTGCCACGGAATCAGTACCCTGCTTAAGGGTCAAGAACTCCTGAATCAATCGCTCCCTCTCTACCGGGGGAACGTACTCGTCCCTGAACATCTCCGTAAACCTCTCCCATGTCACCGCCGAAATCTCTGTCTGAGTGAAGTTCGCCGTCACGAACTTCCACCAATCCTTCGCTCCCAGACGGAGCTGGTTCAGGGCGAACCTTACCCTCAAGTGCTCCGGGCATGAGCAAGTATAGAAGCACCCCTCGATGTCGGCGATCCACCTCATAGCTGCAATCGGATCCTGCGTCCCATTGAATTCAGGGGGTTTCGTGTTGCTGAATTCCCTGAATAGTAATGAATCACCCCCTTGCGGCCTGACAGCAGCCACAGCTGCAGTAGCGGCAGCAACTGCAGCTTCAGTAAGTGCGGCGTACCGCTCCTCAAACTCCTCCATCAGCGTGGTCTTAATAGACCCAAACATCTCCGGGATCTCAGCCCGGACCGCCGCAGCTACCTCTTCCTGAATAATCTGACGAATCTCCTCGTCACTCGCACCGCTCGAACTCGCCCCATTGCGTGTGATAACCATGATGTCTCTGAAATACAACATAAAATCATCAGAGACTCCACCAAGTACAATTGTACTCGATACGCGCCCTACCCAGTCTCCGATTTCCAGGGATTCTTACTTGAGTCTTCCACTGATCCGGTGCCTTTGGTAGTACGGGCCCAATACTACCGACCACACCGTATCAGTATTCGTCCCAAATCTTCCTCCCCAAATCCCGAATAATGAGTACTCTACCTCTAGTATGCACTATCTACTTGCACGCTACCAAATATCTCATATAAGCAATCTCCCTAGACTAAGGCATCACAAAACAGGCAATTCTAGTCCTATCATGTATACCTAGTCTTCTAGCATGCATAACAATTCATAATTCAGTGCATAACATAACATCGTAAGGTATTCTGGGGATCTTTACCGTTCGGACGCTGGCTGCTCGTACACACTGTTCCATCCTTGTTTTACCGCCTTACCATTTATAAAATGTTGTGTCCTTATTATTTAAAAAGGTTTTTCCTCAAATCCCCGGTCTGAGTTCAGTTGCACCCAAAAGTACACCCGAATCCCTCAAAGCAAGGCTCTGATACCAATTGTAACAGCTCATAATTTTCAAATAAATTTTTCATTTAAAACAAAACATCATTATTCGACAAAGAGTTCATTCCAAGTTTATTGCCAAAGTATAAATAATAAATCTCCAAGATCTTCAACAATGGCAGTGTGTACGTGTCACGCCGGCGCCTTTCCACGGTCATCACTAGTACCTGAAAAACATAAACACAACTAGTAAGCATAAATGCTTAGTGAGTTCCCCAGTATACGACTTACCCACATACGCCTTCCGGCCCGGACCTTTCGGTCCACATAACATTGCCTTCCGGCCCGTAACATAATCGCCTTCCGGCCCATAACATATCGCCTTCCGTCCCGTATTAAATTGCCTTCCGGCCCATAGTATTTTGCCTTCCGGCCCATAATAGTATAAAACATAACACATGTAACATAACGCACATAACACATAAGTCATACATCATACCGTTCTTTCTATCACATAAAGTCTCGCCTTCCGGCCCGTATAAGCATACATCACATATAAGCATACATCACATATAAAGCATCTACCTCTCTAGACATAGCATAAATATAACACATACGACCTTCCGGTCTCACAGTCAAACCCTTCCGGGTGAAGTATAGTGAGAAGACTCACCTCGTAGTATGCAAGCTATAAACCCTTCGAGCTACTCGCACTCGATCCGCTAATCCGCAGGTTCCCTATAATACCACATACCTTTATTAATGATCTTATCAAACAAGACAATTGACCCTACTAAGTTACATACAGGTCAATGGTCAATCTTGACCGGACTCGTCGAGTGAAAAGGGCAACTCGGCGAGTATAGACACCCCGACTCCACTCGACGAGTTCTAGTAGATCTTCAAGCTACTCGCCGAGTCTGAAGAACAACTCGGCGGGTCCTAGTGAATCTTCAAGCTACTCGCCGAGTCTGAAGAACAACTCGGCGAGTCCTAGTGAATCTTCAAGCTACTCGCCGAGTCTGATCATTGGACTCGGCGAGTCCTCGCCATGCAGTCAATCCGCTGCCTCCTGTATTTCGCATGATTTCGAAGTATATAGATATGGGGCTTCCTGGACTTTCACATATACTATTACAGGGGTTTTTAAACACTTGTAACAACACTATAATCTAACAATTCCTTAAATGGGTTTCCTAAACCCTAAATTCGCATACAACGTAAAAGCTACAGATTATGATCCGAAGATTACCTGGAAACGTGTTCCCTGTGTCCCCAACCTCCAGTACTCGACTCCTTGGACTTCCTTTGATCACTACCTTGCCTCTCCTTGTCTAACAATCTCTTCAACCTTCCTCTAGCCCTCACTCTTGCTCCAGATGCCCACAAACTCCCAAGGTATCTTCAATCGGCCAAAAGACGCGACATAACGGCCATAAGATCATTATATACGATTCAGAATCGAAACGGCTAGGGTTCAGCTGAACAGTGTCGACTCGCCGAGTCCCTTATTGGACTCGTCGAGTCCAGTCGCGTATCTGCGACCAAGACCATGGCCCTACTCGGCGAGTCGTGCACCAACTCGCCGAGTCCCCTCCTAAATGTGCCCCAAAAATAATTTAAAGAAATACCTGAAATTCCGGGCTGTTACAAGAAATCATATTTGTTTAATTAATATTGGTCAATAATTAATTAAGAATTAATTTTGTGATCAAGTGTAATTAATTAAACTAGAGGGGTTGAATTGTAATTATGTGATAGTTACAAAATAAGGTAAGGATTATCTTATTAATAAGTTGGACGAATTTAAGGTGATAAGGCCTTAGAATTCGACTAGGATAAGGGTTTTCAAGGCTTATCTTATGGTTACTTGGTGGGCAAGCAACTAGATAAGGATAAGGACTAAAACCCTAATCTCTACACCTATATAAAGACCCCCCAAGGCTCATGAATTCGTCCATGCCTTCCCAAGAGGTCCTAGAGACGAATTCTTATACCTCTCCTCTCTCTTTATACCTTCTCCATTTGCTCTTGGTGTTTGTAAGCCATTAGAGGAGTGACACTTGTGACTCTAAGCCTTCCAAAGTCAATTCAAGGAGGAATTGGGATTGTTATTGCTACATAACAATCAAGGTAATATCTTAAACCTAATTATATGTTAATATCGATTTCCATATGCTAGAATTGGGGTTTATAGTCTTGGATAACTTGCATGTACAATAGAGAAACCTAGATCCAAGCATTAGGGTTTGTATTAGCACATAGGATGTCTTATGACCAAAACCCATCAGTGCTATCAGAGACTTGATTGGTTTCTATTGTATTGATGCTTGATGTAACTGAAAAACATGTTTTGGCCTCATTGTTCGACCTGACTCGGCGAGTCACTCTTGGACTCGGCGAGTCAGCCCTACTCGGCGAGTTCCAGAGGGTGACTCGGCGAGTCGGTGCGTCAGACAGAGGTATATCCGGGATGTCTTGCTGTTTTTGCTTATGGATAGTTACCTTATCATATTAGATTAATATAAATCCGATTTTATGATATATTTGACTATATTCTTGATCTAATTGAAGATATTTATCAATTAATAAAATATTTGTTTCCTTATGTGATAATTGATTATTTAATTGGTAAATTGTTTTGTAAAAAATATTAAATAAATCAAATATGGATAATTATGTGATTAATTGTTAATTTAGATTATTTGTTATTTGATCCTTACGTTATGAAATGTTTCATATTTTTCCCCTTTAGGTTTTATAGTTTAAATTTGAACCTAAAAGTTTTGTTGTTTTGAAATTTAAATAGTTAAAACCCTAATGTTTTGAAAAAGGTTTCAAAACTTGCCCTCAAGTTTTGGAATTTAAATTTTGATTAATAGTTTAATTGATGTATATTTAAATTCTAAACCCTAATGTCTTGAAATGTTTCAAAACTTGCCCTCAAGTTTTGGAATTTAAAAGTTGATTAAAAGTTTAATTAGGAATGTTAAATTCTAAAACTCTAGTATTGTTTTGAAAAAGTTCAAATCACACCCTTATGGTTTTATTAATTAATTAAGGTGTATAATTAAAAGAGGTTTAATAAATCCATAAAATTTTAGGTTTACAATTTAATTGAATTAAAAGTATAATTGTTAAATCAGACCACCTAGTATTTTGAAAGTATAAAATACACCCTATACTATATATAACATTAAAAGTCTAACATTATATATATGTATGAGTAAAAGTCAGTCTTACCGTTAGTAGGCCTCATTCACGAAGCTGGTCTATAAGGGGTGTTTAAGGAAATTGCCTATAAAATGGCGATTGAATGGGTATCCACTCTTACCCAGCGCACTCTTGATTAGTGGAGGGTCGTTAGCCGAACGGGTAGGATAGGAAAAAACCTTCCATTATAAGTATAATGAAATATAAAAGTAACTAAATGTTTTCATAAAATTCCCAATCTTAGTTACTTAGGAAAAAGTGAATTGATGCAATTCCATGAAATTACACTTTGTGCCCTTGCGAAGACGTTAGTGGAGCATGTGTGGTTTACCGGCACACTAAATGGTTATATGCAAAGGTAGCAAAGGGTGACTCAATGTTTGTCATAGTTCGGTGGAGCGTGTGTGGTTTACCGGCACATCGAATAGATGACTGTAACATGTGAGGGCACCATGTAAGTTTGCATGGTTATTCACACCCGCTTTATAATCCTCGACATCCCAGTCACAAACAAGAGGGGAATATCCAGATTTAAACATGGCATTGAAAGTTCAATGAATCTCAAAGGATCTAGGAGTTTTCATAGATTTAAAACTTAAATTTTCTTTTTTGTTTTTCGTGGAGGAAATTAGTGAATCGTCATTCACTTACCATCAAATATTCTTCAATTAGGGTTACGGCATCCCTCTCCCGAGTTGTAGAATATTGTGTTGGGTCCTAGCCTTAGTATCTCATTTGGGTGATTTACTAAGGACTCAATCAATCAACTAACTTGAATTTGTTTTTCTCCTGTTTTGTAGATGTCAAAGTTCGACAACTATGGTCTTCCCAAATTTCGTGGAACAAGCATTCCACATGAAGATGGTATTCCACGATTCAATCGAGGAACGAGAAATCATGCTTCACTTCCTCCTCCTCCTCCTATTGTTCTCCCCAATCCACAAGATCGAACAATTGAAAGGTTCAATATCACTAAAGCCCTATTGGAAATGAAACATGAAGATGGTATACTCGTGTGTACCCACATTCTAGGAATGAAATCACACATTGATAGGTTGAGAATGTTGGGTGTGTCATTCCCAGATGAGTTGGCTGTAAATTGGGTTTTGCAGTCACTTCCTAAATCATATAATGAGTTCAAAAGAAAGTATTATATGATGGATCATGACGACAACCTCATTGACCTAACTTACATGCTCATTGCTGCTGAATCAGAAATGATTTGGCAAAGCAATGGAGCGTATTTGTTAGAAAAGTCAACCAACCATGCTTCCGAGGACGTTCTAGGAGAACCGACATGCGTTTGCTGCCAAAAGAAAGGGTGTTGGATACAAGTCTGCCCAAAGATCCTGAAGAGTCCAGAAGATGGGAGAGTCAAGAAGTATGGCTACGCTTCAGGTAATATCCATTATCTAACTCCGTTAAGTTCATATTCATTGATTCTTAATACATGATGTGATAAGATTGCATTTGAATGTTTTGCATGATCGGTGAAAAGAAAGGAAGCTTCGTGAAAGAGCAAGATGAATCTAATCACAAGGAATCAATCTTGTTCGCATGGAATTGAAGATTAGATTTTGAGCTTAGATAGTTATGATAGAGTTGTTAGAAAATTTTCTTTTGAAATACATAGTTTTCAATGGATTTTGCATTGTAAGGACAAATGTTTTCCGCTGCTTTTATAAATAAAATAAATTTTCGTTTGACTTATTTATTTGTTTATTTCCTTGCAATGAAATCGTTATGAAAAATTGGTGTTTGCATATTTCTACAACAAATGGATATGATTCTTATTTATGGTGTTTATGGAAAAGTCGAGAATTTACCAAATAGGGAGAGTTTCTCATCGCCCAAGTTTCAATTGGACAGAAATTTGGAATCACGGAACTTGGTTGCACGATGAATGAGAAATTTCATATTTGGAAATTAGACTAATTCATTGACAAAGTGTCAAGTGAAGGACTTGGAAATCGAATACACAAAGTTGCGTGTTGATCAAGTCCACCATAAGTGTAACAAAGATATTCGTCATGATTTACTAAAGGTTTAGTAAATGTGATTATACTTACAAGATTAAGTGTAATTCTGAATTGATTAAAGGGTTTAAATCAATAGCAAAACGAATAAGAAGAATCATGTAGGCAGAAAGATAAAAGTTTCTCTATTCTAAGAAGAAGGGAGAGTAGCTTTTATGCTTTATGATAGGTCTTAATGATTAAGAACCATATCTCAATTGATCCTCTAAGTGAGTCTTAGTACAATTGTATGTCTAAGAAGAGGAATCAAGAATTGAAGAAATGGTTAAATCAAAAAGTCAATCATACTTCATTCCAAAACAAGTCTCAGAGTTAAGATTGTGACATTGAGTGATAAGTATAAAGAAGGTTTATAACATTCATTAAATGTGGAAAGTTGTGATGTCTTGGATAAGACAAAGACCAACTAGGACCAATTTATGAAGTGTTTTGATAAAAGCTACACTAACTCTTGAATATTTGTTTGTCAAGAAATGGTTATTGACAAGAGAATCTTATATGTAAAGGAGTCAGTGGGAGTCTTAATGGTCTTGAAAAGTTTCAAGAACAAATCAAACCTTGTCGATCATCACTAGCACACGAGTTGAGGTTTACAACCTATCGTGTTGACATTATTTTGTTTCTGTGCTATTCCAATTGAGTTAATTATGCATGTGAGTTCTATGAGTTCTCATTTTGAACGCATAAAAGGCAAAGCACCTTAATCGATGAAAGGCACATTGATAGGAAAGGGTGAGCTGCTTAACTACTTGGAAGACATAGTGGGCAGCTGTGCTACCAAAAGGCAAGAAATCAAGATTAAGAAAGTTCGTTGTCGTAAACTTTGGTTTTAAGAAATTCACATGGATAGGAACACATACACCGTTTAAATCTAAGTGTCATAAGATTTCCTCCTTCATGAAAATGATTATGAGGAAATGCTTTCACTAAGAAAGATTTTAAAAAGATAGTGATTGCAAAATTGCATTCTCGAATTCGATTATGGTTACGGTATCCCTTTCCATAATTTGAATTGTGAGGTTTGGCAATTAGTCTTAACTGTTTAGACACACATATGAACTATCGAAGGCAAAGGTGTATAAGTTCAAGAAGCCTTGATAAAAGATTATCAAAGCATTGAGTATTAGAAATATGAACTTAAGAAATTCAATAAGCATTGTTTTTCTGAAAGTTAATATGATTATGAATACATGTCGAAGCTAGTGGGAGCATAAGTGTTATGTTTTATAATAATCATCATGATAGTGGGAGCATAAATGTTATGATTGTATGATTATTAAGGCACATATTGCAAGTTGGCAATATTAATTATAGAAAACAAGAGTTATACCTTGAAAAGTAGTAAGGGTTATAAAGTTGTTTTGCTATAATTAAGGGAGAGAATATTATGCTTCATTTCAAATCTAAAGGTTTAGGTTGAGAAATGTTAATAAATTTATCAAAGGTACATAGTGTGTTCTTAAAATTTTGATTATGATTACGACATTCCTCTTCACAATTCAAATTTTGAGAACATAGCAAATAAAACATTATGCGTCGTGTCCCATACGCTTCGGGTATAGGATCGATTGCAAATGCTTTAATGTTTGACCATTCTAAAATTTTCCAAATGTCTAGCGCATTTAGAGGAAAAAGGGACTAGAATCGGTTTTGACTAAAATAATTAAACAACTATCAAAGGACAATCCAAGTTCGACGAGGATTGGTTGTTTGCGAGTAGTTGTGTGACAACCCGATATTTCAACTCTATGTAATGACCTAAAAAGTCAATTATTGTAACCACTTTTGTGATAATGAAATTGACTTCGAAAATAAAATGTTCAAAAAGTTTCTATTTAATTACCTACTATGATAGATGTCATTAAACCGTGATCGCACGTAAAAAGAACGCTCAAATCCGACTTCGTATATTGAAGTTATGATTTTTCCAAGTTCGGCTTAGCAGCAGACAGCTAAAAACTCGAATCGGAGATCGAGCGACTTTTGGCCGGAATGACCTAAATGAGAATCCAAGGTCTCGACAATGGTAATTCAGCGGTGAAAAGTCTGGCAAAAACCGACGTCAGATAAAGAAGTTATGAATTTCTAAAGAAATTCCTTAAACACGACCTTTTATAAATAAATAATAAAAATAATTTCAAATTTTGCCGACGGAATCTAAACGAAAGTTGTAGAGCATAGTCTCACCTACGCGTGGATATAAAGACCATCGAAAACGGAATTCGTATGAAGAAGATATGAATTTTAGAAGTTTATTAATTAAATTAAATATAAATTTAATTATAAACTCTTGGTAATATCCGAAGAGGAGTCAGCAGATAGGGCCGAAGTACGCCCTATGTACCCTCGTACGCCCCGCGTACTCAAAGCCAAGGCCTCAGATCGTCCACGTCCCGGTCTATGCGAAACTAGCCTTGTCCCATCCGAAGTCCGAGGCAGTCGAGAACTCGGTCATGCATGACGTACACCTACGCCCTGCGTACCGAGGCAGTTCCAGCCCCTATAAAAAGGGATGCGAGGGTTCCAAAGAAAGGGCTCCATTTCTCTCTTTTCTTTTGCGTTCTTGCCTCATTTTCCGTGCCCATGCTAACCCGAAGCCCTGGTCATTTTGCTCAAGTCCCGAAGATCATTTTTACTCCCGAGATTCCCGAGAATCCTGAGAAAAATCCGTTTCCCGAGACGAAATTCTGCCCGGTTTCCATCTCGCTTTCTTCAAACTTTCAAGTGAGTTCATACCCCTTAATCAACCCTTTTAAATATTCTAAATGCTTTTATCTACTTTCAAGGGGGAAATACAAGTAAAACACACGATTATTACCGGGTGTTATATATAAAGTTTTATTATACACTTTTATTAAATAGAATCATATGTGATTTATAAACTTTATAGGGAACTCTCGTATATAAAATATATTACAATAGCATGCTATCTTTTGAAATATAAATTGTTGTAATGCATGTACAAACTAAACATTTTGCGTAGATTATATGTATACGTGTCTATCTTAGACACTATAAAAATCTATACTTTCACATCAAGTGATTCATTTTCTAGGGATTTCAAAACAAATGAGACATACTTTTAGAAAGCTATAATAGGTATAGTTTTACGAGAATTTGGCTAACTTTTACATACTAGAAACACCATTTTCAAGAAGTCACTTTCATATACAAGAATAAACAAACATTTTAACACGTAAATTTGTTTTTATGCTAAGATTTGTGAGACATTAACTTCACGTACGTTCGAGTACACATTTCAAGTCCTGTATTATATACCAGAATCCCTTGGAGGGGGAGCATGGTGTTTGTGTATAGATCTATACGGGCTTGACAACCCACGCCTTGACTGTTAGCTACAGTCCACCATTTGGGGTGACAAACGTCATAACATTCCAACGCCTGAAGAACGTTGTGTATAGGCATTCCGAGTCAATAGTATGGTTATAAAACTCACATGGGGTATTAAAAATACATTGATTTATGAGGTTTTCAAATACATTGGTTATTTTACACTTACATACATTTTTAGAAACAAACATTGGTCTAGTAGAAAATATAGGATTTTCTAGAATCAAACAAACAAGGACAAAACATTTCATTTCATACAAACATTGTCATTTAATACTTATGAAACTAACCAGCTTAAATGCTGATCTACTCTTTCAAAACTACTTGTATGTCCCAGGGATTCAGTAATTTCAGGTATCAATATGCTTTTGGAGAAGGGACGCTGCGGCGCCAGTTTAATCTCATATTTTGACATCATATTGTAATTGGTTTTGAACATGTAACTTTTGACAAATGTAAACTTTCAATTATATATATGATGGTTGTATTGCTTTCTTTACTATGTATTCATTTGTTACGTTACCACATGAAGTCATCCGCCCCCGAACGTTTCCGTTGTTCCGGTTTGGGGGTGTGACAGATTGGTATCAGAGCAATATTTATAGTGAACTAAGTATATCGAACCACATAAGATATACAAACTATAAATGCTTAAGGGACTAATACTCTCTGACAAAACAATTTTCTTTTGTTTTACGCTTAAGCAGCGTTATGTTTAACTTAAATTATAGTTCATTTAAGTACAAATACATGCATACAACAAATTATTTTAATGATTATAACTATACAAGAAGTATTTAGACAAGTTGGACACTACGATTAAGACTCGATATATATAATCGGATTTGGGACAAATATAACATGATCAACTATATTTGTCCAAGATCGGACCAATATATATCGAGGATTGCTCGTAGTAAGCAACAAGTCAAAACTTACCAAAACATCACAAGAATCAAACACAAGAATTTAAATACTATAGGAGTATTTGCTACATAAACTAGTTTAACTTACATGTTTAATTCTTACATGTTCCAACTTTATTTCAATTCTTATAACCCTATTCTCGTACAGTCGAATGGCTGGATTTCTCCACCCCGGCGACCCCTACTATCCCAACCAAGGCAACGGAGGATGGATCAAAGATGATCCCGAAGAGGACGAAGAACCCATAGAATTGGATGATGACTCTGGTACCGACTCAGAGCCGGAAGTGATCAATCCACCTCCCGCATAACCTCCCGTCTTCGTCAGGAACTTTCAAGGACCGACTCCCGTCTGAGGAAGTCATCTCCACCATTGGATCCAACAACAAAACCTACGCCCTCCCTACGGCATGTGTCGAGACTTCTACGATGTCTGAGGCGAAGGTTCGGCTGATCGGGCACTACCAGTAATGGTTGGCAAACTAGCCAATCAGTCCTACCAATCTGGAGTTCAAGCAAGCCGGATTCGGATGTCAAAATAGAAGTACAGGTTCATACTTCTGACATCCGTAGGCTGGACAAAATTCAGGACAATGCCCAACTCCAAACCGAGGCATTCCAAGCGCAAATGATTGCGGCCCTAGCCGAATTGAGGGAACAACAAGCCGCTCTTGATAGGTGTCTTATGGAATTGAAGCAATCAGATGCAGAGTCAAGCTCCAAGTGCAACCTACGTCGCAAGTAGTGCTTGCCAAAATCTCAAATTTTGTTATAAGTTAGTAGCTCGGCTAAAAGTTTTTAATTTTTCTTAAACGTTGTAACCGGAGACCCTTATAGGGGTCAAATTTTCGTGATCATTGTATCAACTATTATATTAATATAAGTGGCACTATTATTAATACGTGGAGTATTTCATTCAATCCTTAAGGAGTTATGGAAAAACAAAATGCTTGTTTCATATTTTCAGTTTTACAAATAACTTTCATTTTTCTATTTTGAAACTCGTACTATCATCTGTTGTTGGGCTATGGCAATATAGTTCATGAGACACATTCAGTTTCTATGCTATGGAATTCTTATCTTTATCTTTTCAACCTATAGTTGAAGGATGCCTCCGCGTAGGAACCCAAGGAGAAACAATGGTGGGGAAGAACCTCTACCACCACCACCTCCATCTCCTCAATTTGATGCTGTCATGTTCCAAGCAGCAGTCACCGCAGCGGTAGCAGCTGCCATGTCACAGATCAATAATTGGAGTACTACTGGCTCGGGAACTGGCACACACCTATACAACCATGGCGAGAGTCATGGGCAACCCCGAGAATGCACCTATAAGGACTTTACTAATGCCAAACCCCGGATGTTTTATGGAACTGGTGGCGTGATGGCTCTGAGGCAGTGGATCGAAAGGACAGAATCAGTCTTTGAAATCTGTTCCTGTCCCGAGCACAGCAAAGTCAATTTTGCAACCTTCACCCTTATTGATAGAGCTCTAGCTTGGTGGAATGGACACGTTAAGGTACTTACCCTGATAGTGGCAAACTCCATAAGCTGGGAGAGCTTAAAAGTCATGCTGATGAGAGAATACTGTCCACAAGGAAAGATTCAAAAACTCGAGCACGAACTCTGGACTCTTGGAATGGTTGGTACTGATATCGCAACTTATACCAACATATTCTGTGATCTGGCAATCCTCTGTCCAGATATGATTGCTCCTGAGAGCAAGAAAATAGAAAGATACATTTGGGGACTGTCGCCCCAAATTAGGTCAAGTGTGTTAGCTTCGAAACCTAACACTTTTGAAAGTGCCAAGGAGCTGGCACAATCTCTTGTTGACTACGGAGGTCATCAGAACTCAATGGTTGCTACACCAGAACCACAAAAGGGATACAACAACAACAACAACAACAACAACAACAACAACAACAGGAAGAGGGTATGGAATAAAGGGAAGGGTGGGTCTTCCCAAGAACCCGTGAAGAAACAACTGGTTTCAGTAAATGCTGCCACTGTACCTACTACAGTCCCTACAAATCCCTACCCAACAAAGCCTTATGGGGGTAACCTTCCAAAGTGCACGAAATGCACTTATCACCATCATGGACCTTGTCGGGAAATGCAGTGTTCCAACTGCAACAAAAAGGGACACACTGTCCGTTTCTGCAAGGATCCCGCAAAGCCGATCACTCAAGTTCCCAGCATGGGTGTAGGCCAAACTTGCTACGGTTGTGGCGAGGTGGGCCACTACAAGAGAAACTGTCCAAAGGCAGCAAATACCGGCGGGGTGGGACGAGTTTTGGCTATAGGCCACGATGAAGCCGTAGTTGATCCGACTGTAGTTGCTGGTACGTTCCTTCTCGATAATTCATATGCATGCATATTATTCGATAGTGGAGCAGAGAGAAGCTTCGTGAGTCAAAACTTTATTCACCTACTTAAACATCAACCTAGCAAGTTAGAAAAATCATTCACTGTAGAGATGGCCAATGGAAAAACGGAAAACACTAACTACATATACATGGACTGTACGTTAACTTTAGACGGTCATTCTTTCCCAATCAACCTCATGTCGGTCCAAATTAAAAGTTTTAACGTCATATTCGGCATGGATTGGTCAAGTCTTCTTCGCGCTAACATCCTGTGCTTTGAGAAAGCAGTTCGCCTTAATCTCCCTAACAACGAAACATTAGTTATTTACGGCGACAAATCAAGTACACACCTTCGTATCATTTCGTTCATCCCAGCTCGAAAGTGTTTACGGAAGGATTGTCGAGCATTCCTAGCGCACATCGTCGATACGAGTCAGGAACTGAAGGACATCAAGAACATTCCAGAAGTACGCGACTTTCCCGATATCTTTCCAGAATAACTACCGGGATTACAACCACAACGCCAAGTCGAGTTTAGAATCGACTTAGTTCCAGGGGCTACCCTAGTAGCGAAGTCACCTTATCGCCTAGCACCAGCAGAGATGCGAGAACTTTCCAGTCAGCTTAACGAACTCCTTCAAAAAGGATTCATTAGACCAAGTTTCTCACCTTGGGGAGCACCGGTCCTGTTTGTAAAGAAGAAAGACGGATCGTTCCGCATGTGCATCGACTACAGAGAACTGAACAAGCTTATTGTCAAAAATCACTATCCTCTACCCCGTATTGACGACCTATTTGATCAACTTCAGGGAGCAAACTACTTCTCAAAGATAGATCTACGATCCGGATATCACCAATTACGAGTACTAGAGGGAGATATTCCCAAGACAGCTTTCTGAACTCGTTATGGACACTACGAATTTGTAGTGATGCCGTTCGGATTAACCAATGCACCAGCAGTATTTATGGACCTGATGAATAGGGTATGTCGTCCTTACTTGGATCAGTTTGTCATCGTCTTTATCGATGATATACTTATCTACTCCCGAAGTAAGGAAGAGCATAGTCAGCTCCTACGAAAAGTCATAGAAACACTGCGATTGGAGAAACTCTATGCGAAGTTCTCTAAATGCGAATTTTGGATTTGAAGAGTCGAATTTTTGGGCGACGTTGTTAGTGAGAAAGGTATACACGTGGAACCCTCCAAAATTAAGGCTATCGAGAACTGGTCGGCACCAAAGACACCTACAGAAATTCGTCAATTTCTAGGTCTCGCTGGCTACTATCGCAGATTCATAAAGAACTTCTCTAGCATTGCGAAACCTCTTACTACATTAACCCAGAAAGGCATGGCCTTTGACTGGGAAGCAAAACAAGAGAAGGCGTTCCAAACGCTGAAACAGGCCTTGTGCACCGCACCGATACTATCCCTCCCCGAAGGGATAGAAGATTTCGTAGTGTATTGCGATGCATCAAACCAAGGACTTGGTTGTGTTCTTATGCAGAGAGGGAAGGTTATTGCTTATGTCTCCCGACAGCTTAAGACACACGAAGTGAACTATACAACCCACGATCTTGAGTTAGGAGCAGTGGTATTTGCTCTGAAGATCTAGAGACACTACTTATATGGAACAAAGAGTACTATTTTCACCGATCACAAGAGCCTTCAACACATTTTTAATCAGAAGGAACTCAACATGCGACAACGACGATGGGTTGAGTTACTCAATGACTACGAATGTGAAATTCGTTATCATCCTGGCAAGGCCAACATGGTAGCTGACGCCCTCAGTCGAAAGGAATACACTGGTCAGAGGGTCAAATCTCTGACTATGACTATCCATTCCCACTTATCCACACAAATTAAGGAGGCACAAATGGAAGCTTTGCAACCTGAAAATGTGGCGGGTGAATCCCTGTAAGGAATGGAAAAGAATCTAGAAGTCAAGGGTGGCGGAGCATATTATCTCATGGACCGAATCTGGACACCGAAACGTGGTGGTTTCAGAGATGTAGTCATGACCGAAGCACACAACACAAGATATTCCGTTCACCCAGGTTCAAATAAAATGTATCTGGATCTTAAGAAACTGTACTGGTGGCCTAACATGAAAGCAGAAATTGCTACCTTTGTAAGTAAATGCCTTACTTGCGCAAAGGTTAAAGTCGAGTATCAAAAATCGTCAGGATTACTACAACAACCGGAGTTACCAGAATGGAAATGGGAACAAATTACTATGGACTTCATAACCAAGTTGCCCAAGACGACGGGTGGACTTGATAGCGTATGGGTCATCATCGACAGATTGACCAAATCCGCGCATTTCCTACCAATCAAGGAGACTGACAAAATGGAAAAGCTTACAAGAACTTACATAAGGGAAGTAGTGCGACTGCACGGTGTTCCGATATCCATTATCTCCGATAGAGATAGTAGATTCACTTCAAGATTCTGGCAGTCACTACAAAGTTCCCTGGGGACTAGGCTAGATATGAGTACAGCCTACCACCCACAAACAGACGGGCAAAGTGAGAGAACGATACAAACTTTGGAAGATATGCTGAGAGCCTGTGTGATTGACTTCGGAAAGGCATGGGAATTTACCCCTTGTCAAATTTTCATACAACAATAGTTATCATACAAGCATAAAGGCTGCTCCGTTTGAAGCCCTCTATGGTCGAAAGTGCAGATCCCCTCTGTGCTGGACTGAAGTTGGCGATACCCAGTTAGCTAGAGGACGAGTTCCTGAAAGCACTCTCATCGGTCCGGAAATCATACGGGAAACGACAGAGAAGATCGTTCAGATTCATGAACGGTTGAAAGCCTCCAGAGACCGACAAAAAAGCTATGCTGGCCAAAGGAGGAAACCTTTGGAATTCCAGGTAGGAGACCATGTTTTATTGAAGGTCTCACCGTGGAAGGGTTTAATACGCTTTGGGAAGCGTGGGAAAATAAATCCAAGATACATAGGGCCTTTCGAGATTCTTGCTAGAATCGGCCATGTGGCTTACAAACTTAACCTACCGCGTGAACTTAGTAACATACATCCCACCTTCCATGTCTCGAATTTGAAAAAGTGTCAGTCCGATGAGACTCTTGTTATTCCACTCGACGAGATCGAGATCAACGAGAGCCTCAACTTTGTGGAAGAACCGGTAGAAATCATGGACCGAGAGGTCAAACAAACAAAACAAAGTCGCATACCCATCATGAAGATTCGTTGGAACGCCAAGTAGGGACCTGAATTCACATGGGAACGTGAAGATCAGATGAAACAAAAGTACCCTCACCTTTTTTTTCATATTCGCTAGTATCCTTACTACTTTAAATTTCGGGACGAAATCCCCTCTAACGGGGGGATGATGTGACAACCCGATATTTCAACTCTATGTAATGACCTAAAAAGTCAATTATTGTAACCACTTTTGTGATAATGAAATTAACTTCGAAAATAAAATGTCCAAAATGTTTCTATTTAATTACCTACTATGATAGATGTCATTAAACCGTGATCGTACATAAAAAGAACGCCCAAATCCGACTTCGTATATTGAAGTTATGATTTTTCCAAGTTCGGCTTAGCAGCATTCAGCTAAAAACTCGAATCGGAGATCGAGCGACTTTTGGCCGGAATGACCTAAACGAGAATCGAAGGTCTCGACAATGGTAATTCAGCGGTAAAAAGTCTGGCAAAAACCGACGTCAGATAAAGAAGTTATGAATTTCTAAAGAAATTCCTTAAACACGACCTTTTAAAAATAAATAATAAAAATAATTTCAAAATTTGCCGACGGAATCTAAACGAAAGTTGTAGAGCGTAGTCTCACCTACGCGTGTTTGTGTATAGATCTATACGGGCTTGACAACCCGCACCTTGACTGTTAGCTACAGTCCACCATTTGGGGTGACAAACGTCATAACATTCCAACGCCTGAAGAACGTTGTCTATAGGCATTCCGAGTCAATAGTATGGTTATAAAACTCACATCGGGTATTAAAAATACATTGATTTATGAGGTTTTCAAATACATTGGTTATTTTACACTTACATACATTTTTAGAAACAAACATTGGTCTTGAGAGAAGGCTACTTTTATACTAGTAGAAAATATAGGATTTTCTAGAATCAAACAAACAAGGACAAAACATTTCATTTCATACAAACATTGTCATTTAATACTTATGAAACTCACCAGCTTAAATGTTGATCTACTCTTTCAAAACTACTTGCATGTCCCAGGGATTCAGTAATTTCAGGTATCAATATGCTTTTGGAGAAGGGACGCTGCGGCGCCAGTTTAATCCCATATTTTGACATCATATTGTAATTGGTTTCGAACATGTAACTTTTGACAAATGTAAACTTTCAATTATATATATGATGGTTGTATTGCTTTCTTTACTATGTATTAATTTGTTACGTTACCACATGAAGTCATCCGCCCCCGAACGTTTCTGCCGTTTCGGTTTGGGGGTGTGACAAGTTGGAAGTATAGTTATGGAAGATATGGAAATGTTTTCATATTGGATGGACCATATCGACATTATTAGGAATAGATAAGATTCTATTAAGAATAAAGTTGTCATATGGAAAATATGGAAATGTATCTATATTGGGAATTGAATATTGAAAAATCTATGACTAGATTAGAAACCTTTATGCAAAAGGATGTTCAAAGGAATGTACTTTGAGTGAGAGGCATCATATCTAAGGAATTGTCTTGTAACAATCTCCGATAGAGGACTTTGTAATATCATTGGCAATAGTCTTTGTGACTTTGGTGCAGTGACATTACGAAAGGATCATTGCATAAAATGTTAGAATCTAGCATATTCTATAAGTGGCAAGAATTTGATATTCTTAAACTTATGAAAAATGGATTTGGAGTTGTGAAATGAGAATGATTGGAAATGTGTTCAATGTGATCTATTTCACAAAGTAAGAACCATAGGTAAACATTGTGTGCATGCTAGGAGCATGGGACAAGTGTAATAATTCAAGTAAGAAGTTGATTACCCGAAACGACAAATAATGAGTAATCGATATGGTGATAAATAAAAGGTGTTTTATTTATACTCAAAGGTTTGAGGCCATATGGGATTAGTATTATTCTTGTGTTTCACCTTTGCATGTTTTGACTTCCAGAATAGTTGAGTTTATTAAGAATAATCGAATTATTCAAACGGGCCACAATCGTTCATATGTTGGAAGTAGGTATGAATAAAGATTGTCGTGAATTGGTGTGTGGATTGTCTAAAGAGCATTAGACATAAGCAAATGTTTGCTGCAATGTTCATGAGTGCTTATGAATATGGATTTGAGCATTGGATTAAACCCACGCTCACTTGGATCACTCCATGAATTGTATCACGAGTGATTGGTGAAATGATAACATCTTATATTCTTGAAACCGAGATGTGTGAGTTGTATCTTGCAAATCGGTTGCACACTGATAATATGTAAACGCACCAGTAACTTGGTGTTATAAAACATATTGTTGTGTGTAATTCGGTGGGTGAGTGCAAGCAAGCATTGTATCGAAGTTTATCCGTTCCTGTTATCCAAAGTAGGATAAAAGCGATATCTTTGGGCCCCTCGATGATTTTGTGATGACAAACGTAAATGCTCGGCCGGGCTAGGGCTAATTTGATTTGTTCAATTAGTCAGTCGTCATAAATCGGAATCGAGATATAGTACAAAGAGAATGATTTGAAATCATATTTCATATGATATCTAGAATGGAGGAATATATGATCCCTTATCTAAGGACACGCGTGTCTGATAGGATCAGAGTTGACAGCGGCTTTGGAAAGCTACGATTGCAGATCAGGATCTGAAGTCATACGCAGAATAGTTGTTAGACTTATCCAAGTGGGAGAGTGTTGGATTAGTGTCTAAGTCCATAACTATTTTGGTATGTACTTGACCCGATGGTGCATGGTCCTTTTGGGTTGCCTTCACCAAAGCAACTTGATTAGAGAAATAAATAAAGAGAGAGGTTATTATGATTTATTAATATGTTATAAGAATAATATATTAAAGGAGAAATCATATTTGTTTAATTAATATTGGTCAATAATTAATTAAGAATTAATTTTGTGATCAAGTGTAATTAATTAAACTAGAGGGGCTGAATTGTAATTATGTGATAGTTACAAAATAAGGTAAGGATTATCTTATTAATAGGTTGGACGAATTTAAGGTGATAAGGCCTTAGAATTCGACTAGGATAAGGGTTTTCAAGGCTTATCTTATGGTTACTTGGTGGGCAAGCAACTAGATAAGGATAAGGACTAAAACCCTAATCTCTACACCTATATAAAGACCCCCCAAGGCTCATGAATTCGTCCATGCCTTCCCAAGAGGTCCTAGAGACGAATTCTTATATCTCTCCTCTCTCTTTATACCTTCTCCATTTGCTCTTGGTGTTTGTAAGCCATTAGAGGAGTGACACTTGTGACTCTAAGCCTTCCAAAGTCAATTCAAGGAGGAATTGGGATTGTTATTGCTACATAACAATCAAGGTAATATCTTAAACCTAATTATATGTTAATATCGATTTCCATATGCTAGAATTGGGGTTTATAGTCTTGGATAACTTGCATGTACAATAGAGAAACCTAGATCCAAGCATTAGGGTTTGTACTAGCACATAGGATGTCTTATGACCAAAACCCATCACGAACCATATCCAATAAGGTTCAATTATGCCTTTCTACCACACCATTCAACTGCGGTGTCCTAGGAGGCGTCAATTGTGAAACTATTCCACACTCCTTGAGATAATCGTGGAACTCAAGACTTAGGTACTCTCCTCCTCGATCGGATCGAAACATCTTGATTTTCCTGCCCAATTGATTCTCCACTTCATTCTTGAACTCTTTGAACTTTTCAAAGGTTTCTGACTTTTGCTTGATTAAATAGATATACCCATATCTACTATAATCATCGGTAAAGGTCACGTAGAAGCGGTTCCCATCCTTCGTGGTTGATCTAAATGGTCTACATACATCAGTATGTATTAAGTCAAATAGACCCTCACCCCTTTCACACGTACTCGTGAAGGGTGATTTAGTCATCTTTCCAAGCAAACAAGACTCGCATGTGTCATCTTTCCTAAGGTCGAATGACTCCAACACTCCATCCTTTTGGAGTTGGGCTATGCGTTTCTTGTTGACATGTCCAAGACGACAATGCCACAAGGATGCTTTATCCATACTAGTGGAAGAATCTATGTTTAAAACATCATTTCCTAAGTTATCAAATATCATAACAGTTTCATAAATTCCATTACATGGTATAGCTTCAAATTAAAGACACCATTTAGATAAGCCAAAATAGAACCATTCTCATTATTAAAAGAAAATCTAAAACCTTGTCTAAACAAACCATGAAATGAAATGATGTTTCTAGCCATTTCTGGCGAATAGCAACAATTGTTCAAATATAAACATAAATTATTCCTAAGCACTAAAGAGTACACTCCAATCTTGGTCACAGGCAACGATCTTCTGTTCCCCATGATTAGATTGATCCTTCCTTGCTCCACATCCCTACTTCTTCTTAGTCCCTGCACATTAGAACAAATGTGATAACCACAACCGGTATCAAGAACCCAAGAAATAGCATGATTAGAATCGTTAGATTTAATTGTGTATATACCTGCGAAAGATGGCTTGATCTTTCCTTCCTTGATGGCTTGCAGGTACTCTGGGCAGCTTCTCTTCCAATGTCCTATCTTGTGGTAGTGGTGGCACTCTGCCTCCTTAGGGTTAGGGCAGGGCTTAGCGGGATCAACTTTGGTCCCACTAGAAGAGGCACCATCTCGGGTTTTAACCTTGCGATAGTTCTTTGACGAAGCCTTCCTCTTCTTTCCCTTTCCTTGACCAATAGCCAAGACAGGAGCAGCGGGTGGATTGGGAGTTGGTGCAACAGACTTGTCTTTGAAGTTGCTCTCAGCAACCCTCAAGAGACCTTGGAGTTTGCTTAGGGTGACCTCCTCTTTGTTCATGTGGTAGGTCATCCTAAATTGATTGTACATCGGAGGCAAAGAGTGAAGCACCATGTCGATCACCAAGTCTTCCCCAAAGTCAACATTTAACTTGCGAAGGCGATCGACATACCTTTGCATCTTTTGCAGGTGCACGGTAAGAGATTCTCCATGACCCATCTTAGCGGAAATCATGTTAGTGAAAATCTCATAACGCTCTTGTCTCGCGTTCTGGTGGTATCTCTCCAATAAGTCTTGATGCATCTCGTACGGGTACATGCCCTCATAGGACTTTTGGAATTCGGAGTTCATGGTGGCTATCATGATGCAATGTACCTTCGTTGCATCGCGCTCATGAGTTTCAAAAGCGGTTATTTCAGCCGGAGTAGTGATTTCAGGGTTGATTTTCTCGAGCTTCTCATCGAGGACATACTCCTTATCCTCATAGAGAGCAATGGTGCGAATGTATCTTATCCATTCGCTAAAGTTCGTCCCATCAAAAGTGACCTTTTGACAAAGGCTCATCAATATGAATGAACTAGCAACAACGTTGTTTGCGTTCGACATCTACAAATAGAAAGGACAAAGATAGATTAGAATATGAATCCCTAATTATCACCCAATAAGAAAAATTAGGGCTAGGATCCAACAACAACATTTACATATTAGAAAAGGGATGCCGTAATCTAACATGCAAATAAATTGAAGGTAAGTGAATGACGATTCACTAATTCTCCACCATAAAACCTAACTATAAGTCCTAAATGTATTGAGAATTCCTAGGTTCGGATGAGATTCATTGAAACTATTCAATGGCATGTTTAAATCTCGATATGCCCCTCTAGTTTGTGACTGGGATACCGAGGATCACAAAGTGGGTGTGAATTACCATGCAAATTCACATGGTGCCTTCATTATAATGATCACCTGTTTGATGTGCCGGTAAACCACACACACTCCATCGAACTATGATAAACAATGAATCACCCTTTGCCACCTTTGCTTAGAACCAATTAGTGTGCCGGTAAACCACACACGCTCCACTAACTTCCTAGCAAGGGTGCAAAGTGTAGTTTAATGGGATTGCATCAATTCACTTTTCCTAAAGTAACTGAGATTGGGACATTAAAAAATGTGTAGTTACTTTGTATTACTTATTATACTTTTAATGAGAGGATGAGGTTGCCCTATCCTACCCGTTCGGCTAACGACCCTCCACCGATCAAGCAAGCGGTGGGTGTGAGTGTACACCCATTAAGCGCCATTTTATACGCCGCAACCGTATACCCACCTTATAGATCGGCTTCGTGAATGAGGCCTACTAACGGTAAGACTAGCATTTTGGTTATACATATACATATATTAATCTTGTAACATTATATTAGTATAGGGTTGTATTTTAAACCTTTTAAAATCTAGGGTTTGAAATTTAAATTGTCTAAATTAAAACTTTTAATCACAAAATATAAATTTCAAAACTTGAGGACAAGTTTTAAACATTTAAAACATGGAGGATCAAATAACAAATAATTTTAATTAACAATTAATTTCCTAATTATCTATATTTGATTTATTCAAGATTTCTTGCAAGATAATTACCAAATTAATCAAAATAATTAATTAATTATCATATAAGGAAATTAAATATTTTATTAGTTGATAAATATCTCTAATTAGATCAAGATTATAGTCATATATATCAAAAAATCGGATTAGGGTTGATCTAATATAATTAAGGTAAGTTTCCATAAGATAATCATGAAGAAATCTCGAATCTGGCCATTCCTGACGCTTGGACTCGCCGAGTGCACCAAGGGACTCGCCGAGTCAGGCCAACTCGCCGAGTCCACTATGGAACTCGCCGAGTCCATGAATGAGAAACACAAAAAACGAATTTTGCAGTTAAGTTTCAAACAAATAAGCAACAATTTAATGAAAACCAAGCTAGGCTCTGATACCACTGATGGGTTTTAGCCATAAGAACTTTCCTATGTGCGCATGCAAAACCCTAATGCTTGGATCTAGGCTTTCTAATTAAACATGCTTTGAATCCAATACTTCTAATGACTAATTAGGTATAAGAACAATACTAAATCAGATCTAGAATCATACCTTTGAATCTCTTGTTTGATCTTGTTGTCTTGGAGCTCTAGAGTCACAATTGTCACTCCTCTAATGGCTTACAAACAACAAATAGCAAGGAGGATGATTTGCGAGAGAGGAGAGGGGAGGAAATCGGCCAGGGGTTCTCTACTTTAGATCAAGTGCCGATTTCCCTTTGCCATAGGGTCTGTTTATACTTGTAGACTCCTTAAGGGTTACAACTTAAACCCTAATTGGATAATCTTCTCTTAAAGCAATCCAAATCCATTCCTTAGATAGACTTGGACGATTTGAAGCTATCTCTAGCTTCTATAATCCATCCACCCCTATCCAATATGGATTTACAGTCTAAAGTTTAACTATCAAACAATTGACAGTTTATACCCTCTTATTTAATTAATCTCTTTAAGTCACCAAATTAATTCTAATTAATTCTATGACTTATATTAATCAAATAACAATATTATTATTCTTTATATTATTCTCATAATATATTAATAATATTTATTCTCTCTTAATAAATCATCCTATCAAGTTGCTATGGCGAAGGCAACCCAAAAGGACCATGCACAACCGGGTCAAATACTTGCCTAATATAGTTGCAGCCTTAGACAGTATTCCAATACGTTTGGGTTGCACTTCACCTAACAATTTGTATGGATATACTTTTGAGAATAAGATGTTTATGATATATTAATATATTATAAGTTATAATATATTAATTATATTATTTAATTAGTGTTGATCAACAATTAATTTTGGATTTAATCTAATGATCAAAAGAGGCTAATTAAATATAGACTCTTACATATATATATATATATATATATATATATATATATATATATATATATATATATATATATATATATGTGTGTGTGTGTGTGTGTGTGTGTGGATTGGGCTAAGATTTATTTAGGATGGGCTAAGAGTATATGGAAGTCCATGGATAGTCGATGGAGCTTTAAGTTCATGGATCTTAGGTAAATGAAGAGTCATGCGTATTAGGGTTTAACCCTAATCCTTCATAGTATATAAAGAGGTCAGTGGTTCTAGAATTGGCACTAGTGTGTGTGAGAAACAAGGGTGGGCCGATTCTAGCAAGCGTCATATTCTCTCAAGTATTTCCTATTTGTTTTGGGTGATTTGTGACACCACTTGAGGCATCCACACTACTGGTGCTAGGCTCTAAAACTCCAAGCAATCAACCACAAAAGAAATGTATGTTATTCTACTTAACGTTTTATATTACAAGTACCCCATAACATGCTAGTTAGGTTGTAAACCTTGGAAATCCAATTTGCATGTATTTTAGAGAAAAACATAGATCCAAGGTTTCTAGGGTTGAATGTAGACCATAGGAGTGTTAGTATGCTCAAAACCCAACAATGGTATCTGAGCCTAGGCTTGTTTTCTTGATACTTGATGCAAACTTGTTGAAAAAGCTCAAAATATGATGTATGTTGCATAAACTCGCCGAGTCCATGGGGGGACTCGACGAGTCTATGTGATAATTCATCCTACTCGTTGAGTAGGTTCTTGCACTTGACGATTAGGAGCCCCAGAATGCAGTTTTTCGAGTTTTGCTGCTGGAAATGGACTAGAAACATTACCCTAAACAGTTTTGGTGTTTTAAATGTGTTAATATCAAAATTCCATGTTTTATATGTGTTAATATGATTCATGAAAATTTGATATTGATGTTCACGTTCTTATGAATTATTGTTAGATCACAGGAATTATTTGCTGAATTGCTTGATGATTGATTCTTGATCAATTATGTGTTTTAATGGAATCCATAATTTTTCCTCAAGTTATGGATTACCAAAAGTCACTCTTTTAAAGTCCATATTAAAACACATAGGTTACATAAAATGAAAAGTCACTCATTTTAATAAACCATTAACTCATAAGTTATGAAGTTGGAAAGTCTTGAATAGTTTCAAAACTTGCCCTCAAGTTTGGAATTTGTAAAGTCGCATACATTAATACTTTAAATTCCAAATTGAACCTTAGAATTTTACAAGTTTAAAATTCAACCCTTATACTTCTATAATATTAAAAGTTTAATATATATATATATATATATATATATATATATATATATATATATATATATATATATATATATATATATGTATAAGAATACATCAGTCTTAACGTTAGTATGCCTCATTCACGAAGCCGGTCTATAAGAGGGGGGGGGGGGGGGTATAAGGTTACTACCTATAAAATGGCGGTTTAATGGGTGTCCACTCTCACCCACCGCTTCCTTGACTGGTGGAGGGTCGTTAGCTAAACGGGTAGGATAGGACCTTAATCCTCATTAAAAGTATAATGAATTATAAAGTAACTAAACCTTTATTAATTCCCAATCTTAGTTACTTTAGGAAAATGAGAATTAGGTGCTAACCCATGAAATTACACTTTGTACCTTACCAGGTCGTTAGTGGAGCGTGTGTGGTTAACCGGCTCACTAACAAGGACTAGTAAGTGTGGTAAAGGGTGACTTAAGTTTTACCACAGATCGGTGGAGCGTGTGTGGTTAACCGGCACATCGACTAGGTGATAAAATTAAGGGTACCAAGTCAATTTGCATGGTTATCCACACCTTGTTTGTGATCCTTGGCATCCCAGTCACAAACTTAAGAGGGCACAATCGAGATTTAAACATGCCATTGAAAGTTCAATGTATCTCAAAAGATCTAGGAGTTTCAAATCCAATTAAAACTTAATAAATTATTTTGTTTATAATGGTGGAAATTGGTAAATCGTCATTTACCTACCTTCAAATATTTTATAGCTTGGATTACGACATCCCTCTTCCAAGATATGAAATAGTTCGTAGGGTCCTAGCCTTAATATTTCATTTGGGTGACTTATTAAGGACTCTTTATCTAATTAAAACTTGTCCTTCTTTTCTTTCA
Source organism: Lactuca sativa (assembly GCF_002870075.4). Classification (NCBI taxonomy): domain Eukaryota; kingdom Viridiplantae; phylum Streptophyta; class Magnoliopsida; order Asterales; family Asteraceae; genus Lactuca; species Lactuca sativa. Next base: position 78,174,301 of record NC_056626.2, on the reverse strand, counting down.
GATGTCTTCTAACACTACTGTTGGATTAAACCCTACAGGCTCTTTTTCCCTCATGAACTTGTGTGGGAACGTCACTTTTCATGGTTCTAATTTCAATGAATGGATTAGGAACATCATAATGATTACTCGCTATGAGGACAAGGAATATGTCCTTGACAAGGAGCTTAAGGTTATCAATGAGTCAACTGCTACTCCTGAGGAGATTGCAGAATATAATGCACATGAGAGGGATGCTACTAAAGTGTCCTGCATCATGTTGGCTACTATGACTCCCAAACTCCAGAAATCCTATGAAGATTTCTACCCCTATGAGATGCACCTGGATCTGATGGAAAGGTACCATCAGACCGCGTCAAGAGAGGTATGAAATCTTCTCCTCCATGAGAACAACCAGGATGAAGGATGATGAATGCAGCACCGGTCACTTGCAGAAAATGCAAAGGTTCGTGGACCGGTTGCTAAAGCTTAATGTGGACTTCCCTGAGGACATGGCGATTGATATCATTCTCCATTCATTACCTCCAAGTTATGATCAATTTCATAAGACTTATCATATGAACAAGGAGGAAGTTACACTTAGCAAGCTTCAAGGACTTTTGAGGACCGCTGAAAGTGGCCTTAAAGGTAAATCCGCTGTCATTTCTACTCCTACTCCTACAACAGCCCCTGTTCTGGCAATTGGGCAGGGAAAGGGGAAGAAGAGGAAAACCCCTTCGAAGGGTACCAAGGGAAAGTCTCTTGATGGATCATCTTCAAGTGGGACCAAGAAAGGTCCATTCCTCCTTCTTCAAACCCAAAGGAAGCACAATGCTTCTATTGCCACGAAAAGGGGCACTGGAAGCGAAGCTGTCCTAAGTACTTGCAAGATGTAAAGGATGGGAAAGTTAAACCCACCCATGCAGGTATTTATACCATATTGTCTAAAAACTCATTGCATACTAACTCTTGGGTGCTTGCTACAGGTTGTGGTATTCACATTTGTATTGATTTGCAGGGCCTAAGAAGTAGTGAAGAAGTGGAGCACGGGAAGATAAACTCAATCATGGGCAATAGGAATGCATCACATGTGACCAAGATTGGAGTTTATTCTTTATTGCTTAATAATGGGTTAACTTTAGATTTAAATAAAATGGCGAGAAATATTATTTCCTTTCATAGTTTGTACAAGCAAGGATTCACCTTTTCATTTGATAATAAAATTGGTGCTATTGATGCTTTTTATAATGATGTGTTTTATTTTAAAGCATTACCTTGTGATGGTGTATATGAAACTGTGTCAATTGTAGAAAACTTAGGGAATAATGTATTTCATATTGATTCTTCGATTACCTTGGATAAAGCATCCTTGTGGCATTGTCGTCTTGGACATGTCAACAAGAAGCGCATAGGCGAACTCCAAAAGGCTGGAGTTTTGGAATCATTTGACCTAAAATTAGATGATAGTTGCGAGTCTTGTTTACATGGAAAAATGACAAAGTCTCCCTTCACTGGTTCTTCTGAGAGGGGTGAAGGTTTATTGGGTCTCATACACACATATGTGTATGGACCCTTCAAAACCGCCACAAGGGATGCTAATCGTTATTATGTGACTTTTACTGATGATTACAGTAGGTATGGATATATCTACTTAATCTAGCATAAGTCAAAAACCTTTGAAAAGTTCAAAGAGTTTAAGCAAGAAGTGGAGAATCAACTGCGCAGGAACATCAAGATACTCTGATCCGATCGGGGAGGAGAGTATCTTAGTATTGAGTTCCTTGACTATCTTAAGGAATGTGGCATTGTCTCACAAATGACACCTCCTAGGACACCACACCTGAATGGTGTGGCTGAGAGGTGCAATCGAACCTTGTTCGACATGGTTCGGTCCTTAATGAGTTGAGCTTCGTTACCAATCTCATTCTGGGGGTATGCCTTAGAGACTGTTGCCCATATCCTCAAACTAGTCCCTACCAAAAAGGTTGCCAAAACGCCTCACGAGATGTGGACTGGGAAAGTTCCAAATCTAGAACACATCAATATTTGGGGTTGCGAGGCTTTCATGAGGCGCAAGTCTCACGACAAGCTCAAACCTCGAAGCGATAGGTGTATTTTCTTTGGCTACCCACAGAAATCCTTTGGTTACCTCTTCTAAAGACCCAGGGAGAATGTGGTCTTTGTGTCAAGGAGAGGAGTCTTTCGTGAGAGAGAATTTATAAGCCAAGGACAAAGTTGGAGGCAGATTGACCTTGAAGAGCTTCAAGAATCAAGCGGTGAAGGAACCTCAAACATTAGCGACCAACTTGAGGAAGAAACTCTTGTTGAGCCGATAGATGAGTCTGTACCTCCAAGGCGTTCCACTAGAGTTAGGAGCACACCTAATTTTTACTATGGTTATCACATCACTACTGAAGGTGATACATTTATCAGTGACAGTAAACTGATAGATTTGGATGAACCTAATAATTATAGGGAAGCCATGGCAGGCCCCGAGTCTGCTAAATGGAAGGAGGCTATGGACAGCGAGATTCAGTCCATGTATGACAATCAAGTTTGGAACTTGGTTGACAATGTACCAGGTCGTAAGACAGTTGGGTGCAAATGGATCTTCAAGAAGAAGACCGGTATGGATGGGAAGGTGCACACCTACAAAGCGTGAATAGTGGCGAAGGGCTTTACTCAAACTCCGGGAGTTGACTATGATGAGACCTTCTCACGAATAGCAAAGATCATGTCTATTAGAGTTATGCTAGCCATAGCTGCATTTCATGATTATGAAATATGCAAATGGATGTCAAAACTGCTTTCCTTAATGGAAAGTTGGCTGAGGATGTTTACATGAATTAGCCAGAGAGTTTTGTCGATGCAAAGTACCCTAATAGAGTGTGAAATCTTGAGAAATCCATTTATGGATTGAAACAAGCATCTCGCAGATGGAGTCATTTCTTCGATGAGAAAGTCAAAGAGTTTGGCTTTTCGAGGTACGAGGATGAGTCCTATGTATATGTTAGTGCTAGTGGGAGTATAGTTAGTTTTTTGGTACTGTATGTGGATGACATACTACTCATAGGAAATGACATCCCAACTTTGCAGGAGGTTAATTCTTGGCTTGGGAAGTGTTTCGCTGTGAAGGACCTTGGAGAAGCCGCCTATATCCTAGGGATAAGAATACTGAGAGACAGGAGTAAAAGACTAATTGGACTTAGTCAGAGTACCTACTTGGATAAGGTGTTGAAAAGGTTCAGCTTGGAGAATTCCAAGAAAGGAGACTTACTGATCCAGCATAATGCCAGACTGAGTAAGACTCAAAATCCGAGTACAGAGGCTGAGATAGATGAGATGAGTCGATTACCATATGCTTCCATTGTTGGCTTGATCATGTATGCTATGACTTACACTCGACTTGATGTGGCCTTTGCTTTGAGCATGGTCAACAGATATTAGGGAAACCTTGGCATGGCTCACTGGAATGTGGTAAAGAATATTCTCAAGTACCTACGAAGGACTAACGACTGGATTCTTACCCTCGGTGGGAGTGATGACTTGAGAGTAGCAGGGTATAGTGATGCTAACTTTCAGACTGATAGGGATAATATCCGTACTCATTCAGGTTGGGTCTTTACCCTAAATGGAGGAGCAATTACTAGGAAAAGTTCCAGCAAGAGACAGTAGTTGATTCTACTTGTGAATCAGAGTACATAGCAGCGAGTGAAGCGGCAAAGGAGGCGATACAGCTGAAGAACTTCATTGAAGACCTTGGAGTTGTACCAGCTATTCAGGAGCCTATGGAGATTTTCTGTGACAGCAATAGTGCGGTTGCCTTAGCCAAGGAACCAAGAGATCATGGTAGATCTAGACACATTGATAGAAAATATCACTTCATAAGACACAAGATAGAAGAAGGACTCCTCGTGGCACAAAGAGGATATCGTCAGAAGAGAACCCTACAGATCCCCTCACCAAGGGACTGACAAAGGTTAGACATTTGCAGCATGCGAGAAGCATCGGGCTGAGAGACGATATTAGTTTTAATTATTAGATAGTTTTCTTAAACTTGTAAAATGTAATTGACATTTGATGATTAAATAAAAGTTGTTGTTTATTTATAAGTAAGGTGTTACTATCTTATGTTGATCATTTACTATTGTTTCAATTTTGCATGTTTTGACTTCAAGAATAATTATTTTATTCAAAACTCTCCACAATCGGTCATACGTTGGAAGTAGGTATTGAATTAAGACTGTCATGAATTTGGCGTGTAAGATTCTTCTAAGGTGCATTAGACATTGCAATGGTTGCTACAACATTCATGAGTGCTCATAAGGTCTGAGTATTGGATTAAACCCACACTCACTTGTATCACTTCATGGAATTCATCTCAAGTGATCGTGAGATGGTAATATCATATATATCTTCAAACCTAGAGATATTGATGAGTTAAGAAACTCTTTGATCATTTAGATCTTTTAACAGGTTAATCACAAAAACGAAAACAGCAATATAAAGCACAAGAATGAATCAAAATATGTCGAATGATTCTATAGATTCAAGCCTCAGCAGAGCATGATAAAGAACTTCCGCTGTAGAGGCTATTAGGGTTACAAACGATAAAGATAATATCTTTGAAATAATTGACTTCCAAATCTTACATACTAAGATGAATGCAAGCACCTATAAATACAAAACCCTATAAATAACTTGCGGATGGATAGGCCCAATCCGGAGACAAAATGGACTAAAGAGCGAGCCCATGACGCAACACCTTTCAGACCCTACAATCTCCCCCTTTGCGTCAATTGGAGCGAGACTATTACTTCGGCTTGCTGGGTCCAGCTGCAGGAACTTTCTTAGTTGTTTCAAACAGACGTGGGATGAGAGCAAGGATGGTATGTCTGAAGCGAATGTACCACTGGATCAAGTCATCAAAATACTTCTTGTCATCCGCTGAATTCTGCTTGCAACGATGAATGATTCCCAGAACATGTTCCAAGCATGCAGTGGTGTAAAGGTGCTTATCTTACAGGGCGAACAGGCATTTTTGGCCTTTGTTTCTTGTAAACATGACAGAATTCCGCTTCGGGTCGATTCTTCCCATCTGCATCATGTTCAAATCACTAGCAGAGCCAACAAGAGAAATAGTAGGCTTTTTCTTGAAGATACTAGTGATCTCCTGATCGATCTTGGCAACCTCCATAATGTAGTGTACAAGCATTGTTTTGAAGTGATCAACGATTGGACCATACTCAGCTTCGTTGGTGAGGAGGATGTTATGCAAAATAATCCAATCATGTGGATTCAGTTTGGGAAGATCAGCAAGTGATATTGTGTGTTCGGTTTTAGTAGAACCCCTCAGCACTTTGAACCGAACGTTCGTGAAGTTCCCCTCACGAAACGGTTTGAGGACCCGAACGTTGACGATCTTCTGAGCGCTCCATGTCTGATACTGAGGTTGAGCAGACCTCAGATATAATTCGACAAGCTCCCTATCAACTTTTGGATGAGGATGAGGGACATCAGCAACATTATCAAACGCATGGAAGATGAAGGCCTTTCGGGTCAGTGGCATATCGAACTGAGAGTCGACAGAATTGATTCGATCCAAGGAAATCACTGGTTCGAGCCACAGGATGCTGGGAGTTTCAATGGCTTCTTTTATAAGCTTCTCGAGAGTCGACGGAGGAAAAAGAGTTTTTCTACTCTCAAGAAGATCATGAGCCTCCTTCATTTTTCGTGCGTTCGCCTCAAACTCTCTGGCAACGCGAGCACTCATGTCAGCATCTTTATCCCGGCCTTGTTTCTTTAAGAGATCAGCGATGGTCTCTTTATCATCATCATCACTGTCTTCAGCAATCTTCTTTCCTTTGTCTTTGACACCCGAACCTGAGGTTTGACCTGTTGGAGGAGGTTCGGTTGCTTTAGTTGTTGTGGAAGTGGGAGGCGGTTGAGACACATCTTCTCCCCCTTGTTTCGGGTAGGCCACAAACTCAAGGATCCCTTCAAGTTTGCTTAGTATGGCAAGGGCAAGAGCAATCTTCTCTGCGAGAGTGCGCCTAACTGAGTAATTCAGGATAGGATCATGTGCTTCGATTATGTTGGAGAGAGCGGCGTGGACATCCGAAACACACGATGAAATAACCTCATGCTCAGATCGAAGAGATGCGACTTCCTTTTGCGAGCAAGAGCATCCATCACTGAGTTCTCTGAAGCGAGGTCTTCTTGCAGCTTAGTCAGGCGCTCCTCAACAGTCGCTTGAAATAATTTGTTGTCATCGTTGAGAGACTGACGAAGACTGGCAAAGGACTTCAGTTCGGAGGCAACTGAAGTGGCCAGCTTGTTGATAAGAGAGTCAAGTTTCTCTGCATTGGAGTCAGCGGCTCCCTGTAAAGACTGCAAAAGAGAATTAGCATCAACAAATAGTTTTTCGACTTTTTCGGTCGCAGCAGCACACGCCTTGGTAGAGGCGTCGATAGCAGCAGTGGAAGAGTTGATAGAGGCTTCATGAGCCTTGGTGAACGTATCCACGAGCCCCTGAATAGCAGCCTATGAGATAGTAGATCGATAGGAAGAGGAGGAGGAAGCAATGAGAGTATCGATTTTCTCTTGAAGCTCCTTGAGATGCTTCTTGGTGACTGGAGCATCATCGTCATCATCACTTTGCACTTGATACGGACTGTAGTAGACCGAGTCAAATGTCATGTCCTCTCCTCCTGTCACACCCCCGAACCAGACGGCGGAATCGTCCGGGGGCTGTCGTGACTCAATTGAATACCATAACATTGAATATATATGAAACATAACAACATTCGTCACCATTCATCAACATAGTACAACCAGTAGTGTTTACATATCATACATTGTTTAAACATTACATTCCCCAAAAATTAATTTGTTCAATTCATACAAAAATAAACTGCAACCGTCACTGAGTATGATTTCCCTTGATTCACTGGTTCCCTGAGAATACAAGTATTTTGAAAAAAAACGTCAACATATGAAATGTTGGTGAGTTCATAAGTAGTGTTGGAAATCGAATGTTTGTATTGCTTGAAAAACCACCAGAAAATCCGATATTTTCTGAAAAGAAAAGCTTTGGAAAACGTTTGTGAAGATCCATAGGTATGCTTGTTTGTTTCTATACTTGAAAAAAAAAAAATGTTCATTGAAGATGTATGCATTTCAAATCTGTATGTATTGAAAACCCTAGGAAAACCCGATGTTCTCCTAGTTCCTTGAATTACATGAAGTTACATTGAAACCATTGCATAGCGTATAGTGTCAGTCACAGGCGACGTTGGAAGGTTCTCGAGCAGGATTATTTACTACAAACCCGCGTTACACAAACGCCCAGTTTATAGTTATACTAACGAACCCGAAGGCGTCGTCAGTACTAATCGCGTTATCCAATCGCCCTGACTAGGTGTAGTCCCACATCCGAAGAGAAAGAGGTCACGAAGACCCCGGTGACTCCATTAACCGGTTGGGGATATAGTGTACGAGGGGTCCCCGACCCGCCTCGTAAAAATGTGTAGACTTTTCTAGCAATACCATGGCCCTTGGGGTCCAATGATACAAGCCATTGAAAGTCACCCTACGTTGTGCCAAGTCGGTAAAACTCAACACTTCGTAGAAAAAAAATGTCTTCGGGCCTTAAGATCAGGTCATTGGGCTAGCTAGGCCCAACAAACAAGATTTTACACTTTTGGGGCCCGAAGATGGTGCGTAGACGTCTGTGCACACTCGCATGTATGTGTATTACCAATCGTTATTTGTATGTATCAAAGAGTCAGTAGTTGTAGATTTCCATTGGCTCGAGACCGAGCCAATTCGTTTAGCAACGACTTTTGGTATTGTAATGAATTGTATTTCGTTGATAGTTGAGGTGTCATTATTTGATCACATTGTACATAATGAATCAGCCTTGAAATATTTCTGTTTTCAGCCCCTCATTATTTGTAAAATTTACATTTTCAACCCTTTTATTTGAATATTTCCCGGTTTGGTCCTTAAACTATTTTTCTTGACATTTTAACACCAAAAATTATTGAAATTAATATTTTCCAGCATATTTTTCAAAGAAAACAGTTTAAGTCCCTGAAAATGCAGTTTTTCTCGGTTTTAGCCCATCTTTTCGCAATTTTGACAATTTTGGCCCAAAGTGGAAAATTTTTGCAACTTTAGTCCCTTTTAAATTTAAAAAGCATTTTAAACCTTTGAAAAGGGTTTGGGACACTTCTAGTCCACTGTTTTACAGAAAGTTACAGTTTTGGCCCTCCAAAACAGAAAAATTCGCATAATGGGCCTTATTGGGCCGAATTTGCATTTTTAGCCCAATAGGCTTGAAATTTATGTTTTTAATCCACCAATTGAATAGAATTCCAGAAATAGCTTTATTGAAACTGTTTTGACACATTTCAACCATCAGAATCTGTAAAATGTCATTTTGGGCCCTTAATTTTGTATTTTTCACATTTTTGGCCCAAAATATGTGTTTTTAGCTTAAAGAAAATTGTTGCTAACCACTTGGCTATTTATCTAGTACCACTTATTATGTAGGAACATATTTGAAGCTAATATCATAAAACATGAGTTATATCTCGGTTTTGAGGGGTTTAATGGCTAGATCCAACATTAAAACACATATAAGCATACATATAAGCATGGAAATCATACAAGGCATACAAACACATATAGATCTACACTTTCACTTGTATTCCCCCCCACAAAAACTCTTAAAAACAGAAAATAGGGGTATGAATCTCACCTTGGGGTGTTGTTTCGGTTTTTGGAAGAAAAGATGGAAGAAAAATGAAGTGTTTTTGGCCTTGGCTCCCTTTGATGAAGATCTTGAGTTTTGAGATGATTCTAGGGTGTAAGATCACGATTTTTATATAGATTAGGAAAGGATTTTGATAACAAAAGAATTTAAACCATAGATCTATGCATAATCTTACCTTAGATGATGATTTACTTGCAAAATCCTCTTGGAAAGTCCCTAAATTTCGAGATTTTTGGAGAGGGGAGGAAGAGAGTGTTCTTGAGTGAATCTAGAGAGAATTTGAGATATTTTTGGTGTGTGTAAGTGTGTATGGCCGAGAGTGAGAGAGAGAAGGGAAGAAGAGGTGATATTTGAGGTGATGTGCATGGAGAAATGAGATTAGTGCATGGATATCCCATGGGTAAAGATGAGGTGGCAACCAATGTCAACTCCTTTCCTTATCCTCTTGGGTTTGGGCCTTTGGGCCTTGAATGGTGGGAAAAAAAAAGATTTTTGGGCTTTTTGCTCCTAAGCCCAATATTAGTGTTAATTAGGGTGTGTTTTAAGTCTAAAGGAGTGTAATAGGATTTTTATGTTTTTCTTGAACTAGTTTTAGGTTATTCATGTATCAAGGCTTTTAATTTATTTAATTCTAGGCCCAATATGACCCAAAATGTTAAAATAAATAAGTGTGGGTCCAATTAGGGTTCTAAGCCCATAATAGTCTAATTGGAAGCCTATTGGTCCACTTGGATCCAATAAGGAAGTTCTAGTCCAAAATAGACTTAATAAGAACTTCTAGGGTCTCCAATTGTTTGATGGCTATTTGTAGTTCTAGCATGTTGTATTTGATTGAAGTTTTTGATTCACATTAACTTGAATGTATAGATTACATAGCTTAAAATTTACAGTTGTGACATCATCCCCCCGTTAGAGGGAATTTCGTCCCGAAATTCTGTTTGAAAGCTAGGTTTGAGAATTGCTAGAATAGGTGAGGGTACTTCTGCTTCATTTGATCTTCGCGTTCCCACGTGAATTCTGGCCCACGCTTTGCGTTCCACCGTACCTTCACGATCGGGATGCGACTTTGTTTAGTACGCTTCACCTCCCTGTCCATGATTTCGATTGGCTCTTCGACGAACAGGAGATTCTCATTGATCTCGATTTCGTCCAGAGGAATGACAAGGGTTTCATCCGATAGGCACTTTTTCAGATTAGAAACATGAAACACGGGGTGCACGCCGTTTAGCTCCGTGGGTAGTTGTAGTCTGTATGCTACTGGACCTATTCGGGCGACGATTTCGAAAGGTCCAATGTATCGCGGGTTTAGCTTTCCTCGTTTTCCGAAACGTATAACTCCTTTCCAGGGTGAAACCTTCAACAAGACTCGATCACCGACCTGGAATTCTAAGGGCTTTCGCCGTTTATCAGCGTAGCTCTTTTGCCGGTCACGCGATGCCTGTAATCGAGCTTTGATCTGGACAATCTTTTCTGTGGTTTCGCGAATGATTTCCGGTCCTGTCATTGCCCTATCCGACGTATGTGTTCTTGCTAGCTGGGTGTCACCTACTTCAGCCCAACATAACGGTGATCTACATTTACGCCCGTACAGTGCCTCGAAAGGGGCCACCTTAATGCTCGAATGATAACTATTGTTATATGAGAATTCGATCAACGGTAGGTGGGTATCCCAAGACTTTCCGAAGTCTATCACACATGCACGAAGCATGTCTTCAAGCGTCTGAATGGTTCGTTCGCTTTGACCGTCCGTTTGTGGGTGATACGCGGTGCTCATATCGAGATGAGTCCCCATTGCCTTGTGGAGTGATTGCCAAAACCGCGACGTAAATCTACTGTCCCTATCCGAGATGATGGATTTTGGCACTCCATGAAGTCTTACAATCTCTCGTAGGTACAAACGCGTCAGCCTCTCCATCTTGTAGGACTCTTTGATGGGCAGGAAATGGGCAGATTTCGTCAGTCGGTCGATTATTACCCATATGGTGTCCAATCCGTCCGACGTCTTGGGCAGCTTGGTCACGAAGTCCATAGAAATCCCCTCCCATTTCCACTCAGGGATTGCCGGTTGTTGTAACAATCCGGAAGGTTTCTGGTATTCCACTTTTACTTTGGCACACGTAAGGCACTTACTAACATAAGTTGCGATTTCCGCCTTCATGTTAGGCCACCAATAGTGCTGCTTAATGTCCAAATACATCTTGTCCGAACCAGGATGAATGGAGTATCGTGTCTTGTGGGCTTCCTTCATAACGATCTCCCTGAATCCTCCGATTTTTGGAATCCAAATACGGTTCATGAAGTAGTATACCCCATTCTCATTGACTTTCAGGTTCTTCTCCATTCCGCATAATGCCTCGCTAGTTCTATTTTCCGCTTTCATAGCCTCTGCCTGGGCTGATGCAATTTGGGTGGTCAGATGAGACTGAATGGTTATCGAGTGCGTTTTCATACGGCGATTTGTGTATTCCTTCCGACTTAATGCGTCAGCTACCACGTTGGCCTTGCCTGGATGGTACTTGATCTCGCATTCGTAGCCGTTTAACAATTCCACCCATCTTCGTTGTCTCATGTTCAGCTCCTTCTGATTCAAGATGTGCTGGAGGCTCTTGTGGTCTATGAAGATGGTGCACTTAGTACCGTACAGGTAGTGCCTCCAAATTTTTAGAGCGAAGACCACAGCTCCCAGTTCTAGGTCATGGGTTGTGTAATTTACTTCGTGCGCCTTTAGTTGACGGGACGCATACGCTATCACTCTTCCACGTTGCATGAGAACGCAACCTAAGCCTTGATTTGACGCGTCACAGTATACTACAAAATCTTCCGTTCCTTCAGGTAGAGATAGTACAGGAGCGCTGCAAAGAGCTTGCTTCAAGGTTCGAAACGCAATCTCTTGTCTGTCTGTCCACTTGAATGGCACACTCTTTTGCGTAAGCAAGGTAAGTGGCTTGGCGATTTTTGAGAAGTTTTGGATGAATCTTCTATAGTAGCCTGCTAGGCCTAAGAACTGACGAATTTCCGTGGGAGTAGTCGGAGTTGCCCATCCTTCCACAGCTTTGACCTTAGAGGGATCCACATGAATCCCGTCTTGGCTAACTACGTGGCCTAAGAAATTCACACTCCGAAGCCAGAACTCGCACTTGGAGAGTTTGGCGTAAAGCTTTTCCGATCGCAGCGTTTCTAGGACTTGTCGGAGATGTTGGCCATGCTCCTCTTTGCTTCGAGAATAGACGAGGATGTCATCGATAAACACAATGACGAAGTTGTCCAAGAACGGTCGACAGATTCGATTCATTAGGTCCATAAATGCGGCAGGTGCATTTGTTAGACCGAAGGGCATTACAACGAATTCATAATGTCCATAGCGGGTTCGAAAAGCGGTTTTAGGAATATCTTCTTCTCGGACCTTGAGTTGATGGTATCCGGACCGTAAGTCTATTTTAGAGAAATAGCTAGCTCCTTGGAGCTGGTCGAATAGATCATCGATTCGCGGGAGTGGGTAGCGGTTTTTGACAGTGAGTTTATTCAACTCTCTGTAATCGATGCACATTCTGAAGGATCCGTCCTTCTTTTTGACAAAGAGCACCGGAGCTCCCCATGGCGAGTAGCTAGGTCGGATAAATCCCTTGTCCAGAAGCTCACTGAGTTGGCTGGACAATTCCTGCATTTCAGCAGGAGCCAGTCGATATGGTGATTTAGCGAGGGGAGTTGCTCCTGGAACGAGGTCGATTCGGAATTCAACCTGTCTCTCTGGGGGTACTCCTGGAAGATCTTCGGGAAACACGTCCGGATATTCACACGCTACCGGAATGTCTTGGATGTTAGTTTCTTCTTTTGTCTTGTCCACTATGTGGGCCAAGAACGCTAAATTGTTCTTTCGCAAGTGTTTTTGCGCTTTGATGCACGAGATGAGGCGGAGATTCGTACTGGGTTTGTCTCCGTAAATTACTAGGGTTTCGTGATTTGGGAGACGAAGGCGAACGGCCTTTTCGTGGCACAAAATCTCGGCATGGTGGGGGCTTAACCAATCCATGCCGATAATCACATCGAAACTCCTAATTGATACTGGCATTAGGTCTATTCGAAAGACGTGCTGGTTAAGGGTTAGGGTACATCCGATGTAGATCTCCCTAGTGGATTCGGTTTTCCCATTGGCCATTTCCACCGTATAGGTTTCATTTAGCTTCTGGGGTTGTTGTTTTAGTAAATGTTTAAACTTCTCGCTTACGAAACTTCGCTCCGCTCCGGTATCAAATAAGATGCATGCATAAGTGTGGTTTAGGAGAAACGTACCGGTCACAACTGCGGGATCTTGAACTGCATCACTCTGACCCATAGTCAGCATTCTTCCTGTTCCTCTGTTTCCGGAGTTGTTGTTGTTGTTAGGGCAATCTCGACGGAAATGTCCCGTCCTTCCACACCCGAAACAGGTGTGGCTAGGCCCTGCGTTGTTGCCGCCGGCATTGGTGTTGTTGGTGTTGCGGTGATTGTTGTTGTTGTTCTGGTTGTTTCCCTGACTCTGGTTCTGAGAAGGATAAGTCCTGCAGAACCTTGCAGTGTGACCCCTTCGGTTGCAACTGGTGCAATGGAACTCCCTACATTCTCCTTGGTGATGGAAACCGCACTTGTTGCATTTGGGATGAGTGCCGGAATAGGGTCTTGAAGTATTTGAAGTAGCTGAGGCTGGAGCATGTGATGTGACTGGTACCGGCGCAGTGACAGCGTGAACTGCCACCGTTTGCTGCTTTTTAGAGGTCTCGGGACCTTGACGCCCCTTCCTCTTGTTGTTCCATCCCTTCTTACTATCGCTCTCCTTCTTCTTCTCAGTCTCTACCGGTTTCTCGCCCTTTTTGTGGTTATGATCATAGAGCCTCTTTGCCAATCTCTTCGCGCTGTCAAACGTTTCAGGGTTAGCAGCTATCACGTTCCCTTGAATGGGGGATGTCAATCCCCAAATGAATCGTTCAATCTTCTTCCCCTCTGATGTGATCATACCCGGGCACAACAGAGATAGTTCGCTGAATCTCGATATGTAAGCATCGATGTTCCCATTCTGCACCGTGAGATTCCATAGTTCCTGCTCCATCTTCTGTATTTCGCCTCGGGGGCAGTACTCAGCCGTCAACATCTCTTTCATCTCTGCCCAGGGAATAGAGTTGGCGACAGGGAGTGTCATAGCTTCCACATGACCATTCCACCAAGTGAGCGCTTGGTCCACAAAAGTGCAGGCCGCGAACTTCACTTTCATCTGCTCGGGGCACTCGCATATCTCGAATACCGACTCTACTTTCTCGATCCATCGCTTTAGGGCGATCACTCCTCCGGTACCGTTGAAAGTTCGGGGTTTAGCGTTCGCAAAATCCTTGTAGGTGCACGTTTTAGTGAGTCCTTGGTTCGTCCCGTTGTTCGAACTTCCGGATCCTTGCCCGTTACCTCCTCCGTTGTTCCCTCGGTGAAGTTGTGCCATAGCCGCTGTGACCGCAGCAGACACGGCTGCCTGGAAAGCAATGGAGTCGATTTCCGGCGGGGTTGGTTCGGGATTCCCGCGAGTAGGTCGGAGAGGCATCTTCTTGTCACGAAACGGAGAGATGTTGAGTGTACGTGGTTTCGGTGAGGTTGTGATCCTACTAACTAGGGGTATGGTACGGACTTAAGTACTTCTATCATTTAGCACACAATCCTAGATTCGCAACACATAGCAAACACGTAAAAGTTCACTAATATTATCCTATGTCTCTTCCACTATTGCAGACTAAACATACATTCTCTTTTTGGTGATAAAGGGTATAGTTTTAGGTTCCCTAGCTATCCCGATCTCATCAAGGCGTGTGTTAGTTTTACCTTGGAGAGAATGTAGTTGATCAGGCTACATTCACTCCTTGGTATCACTAAGAACAGTCCCGAGTTAACCGAGATACTAGCATTATGGTGTTTGATCCAGCGTTAGGTCCTTACTCCTAATGCAAGCAAGTGTATTTTATTCATTTGTTTTGTTCAGAGTTATGTTAGTCCTTCTTTTTGGTTTATAGTTGCACATCAATGTATGGCTCGACATGCTAGTTCACTATAAACAAAGCTCTGATACCAACCTGTCACACCCCCGAACCAGACGGCGGAATCGTCCGGGGGCTGTCGTGACTCAATTGAATACCATAACATTGAATATATATGAAACATAACAACATTCGTCACCATTCATCAACATAGTACAACCAGTAGTGTTTACATATCATACATTGTTTAAACATTACATTCCCCAAAAATTAATTTGTTCAATTCATACAAAAATAAACTGCAACCGTCACTGAGTATGATTTCCCTTGATTCACTGGTTCCCTGAGAATACAAGTATTTTGAAAAAAAACGTCAACATATGAAATGTTGGTGAGTTCATAAGTAGTGTTGGAAATCGAATGTTTGTATTGCTTGAAAAACCACCAGAAAATCCGATATTTTCTGAAAAGAAAAGCTTTGGAAAACGTTTGTGAAGATCCATAGGTATGCTTGTTTGTTTCTATACTTGAAAAAAAAAAATGTTCATTGAAGATGTATGCATTTCAAATCTGTATGTATTGAAAACCCTAGGAAAACCCGATGTTCTCCTAGTTCCTTGAATTACATGAAGTTACATTGAAACCATTGCATAGCGTATAGTGTCAGTCACAGGCGACGTTGGAAGGTTCTCGAGCAGGATTATTTACTACAAACCCGCGTTACACAAACGCCCAGTTTATAGTTATACTAACGAACCCGAAGGCGTCGTCAGTACTAATCGCGTTATCCAATCGCCCTGACTAGGTGTAGTCCCACATCCGAAGAGAAAGAGGTCACGAAGACCCCGGTGACTCCATTAACCGGTTGGGGATATAGTGTACGAGGGGTCCCCGACCCGCCTCGTAAAAATGTGTAGACTTTTCTAGCAATACCATGGCCCTTGGGGTCCAATGATACAAGCCATTGAAAGTCACCCTACGTTGTGCCAAGTCGGTAAAACTCAACACTTCGTAGAAAAAAAATGTCTTCGGGCCTTAAGATCAGGTCATTGGGCTAGCTAGGCCCAACAAACAAGATTTTACACTTTTGGGGCCCGAAGATGGTGCGTAGACGTCTGTGCACACTCGCATGTATGTGTATTACCAATCGTTATTTGTATGTATCAAAGAGTCAGTAGTTGTAGATTTCCATTGGCTCGAGACCGAGCCAATTCGTTTAGCAACGACTTTTGGTATTGTAATGAATTGTATTTCGTTGATAGTTGAGGTGTCATTATTTGATCACATTGTACATAATGAATCAGCCTTGAAATATTTCTGTTTTCAGCCCCTCATTATTTGTAAAATTTACATTTTCAACCCTTTTATTTGAATATTTCCCGGTTTGGTCCTTAAACTATTTTTCTTGACATTTTAACACCAAAAATTATTGAAATTAATATTTTCCAGCATATTTTTCAAAGAAAACAGTTTAAGTCCCTGAAAATGCAGTTTTTCTCGGTTTTAGCCCATCTTTTCGCAATTTTGACAATTTTGGCCCAAAGTGGAAAATTTTTGCAACTTTAGTCCCTTTTAAATTTAAAAAGCATTTTAAACCTTTGAAAAGGGTTTGGGACACTTCTAGTCCACTGTTTTACAGAAAGTTACAGTTTTGGCCCTCCAAAACAGAAAAATTCGCATAATGGGCCTTATTGGGCCGAATTTGCATTTTTAGCCCAATAGGCTTGAAATTTATGTTTTTAATCCACCAATTGAATAGAATTCCAGAAATAGCTTTATTGAAACTGTTTTGACACATTTCAACCATCAGAATCTGTAAAATGTCATTTTGGGCCCTTAATTTTGTATTTTTCACATTTTTGGCCCAAAATATGTGTTTTTAGCTTAAAGAAAATTGTTGCTAACCACTTGGCTATTTATCTAGTACCACTTATTATGTAGGAACATATTTGAAGCTAATATCATAAAACATGAGTTATATCTCGGTTTTGAGGGGTTTAATGGCTAGATCCAACATTAAAACACATATAAGCATACATATAAGCATGGAAATCATACAAGGCATACAAACACATATAGATCTACACTTTCACTTGTATTCCCCCCCACAAAAACTCTTAAAAACAGAAAATAGGGGTATGAATCTCACCTTGGGGTGTTGTTTCGGTTTTTGGAAGAAAAGATGGAAGAAAAATGAAGTGTTTTTGGCCTTGGCTCCCTTTGATGAAGATCTTGAGTTTTGAGATGATTCTAGGGTGTAAGATCACGATTTTTATATAGATTAGGAAAGGATTTTGATAACAAAAGAATTTAAACCATAGATCTATGCATAATCTTACCTTAGATGATGATTTACTTGCAAAATCCTCTTGGAAAGTCCCTAAATTTCGAGATTTTTGGAGAGGGGAGGAAGAGAGTGTTCTTGAGTGAATCTAGAGAGAATTTGAGATATTTTTGGTGTGTGTAAGTGTGTATGGCCGAGAGTGAGAGAGAGAAGGGAAGAAGAGGTGATATTTGAGGTGATGTGCATGGAGAAATGAGATTAGTGCATGGATATCCCATGGGTAAAGATGAGGTGGCAACCAATGTCAACTCCTTTCCTTATCCTCTTGGGTTTGGGCCTTTGGGCCGAGAATGGTGGGGAAAAAAAAGATTTTTGGGCTTTTTGCTCCTAAGCCCAATATTAGTGTTAATTAGGGTGTGTTTTAAGTCTAAAGGAGTGTAATAGGATTTTTATGTTTTTCTTGAACTAGTTTTAGGTTATTCATGTATCAAGGCTTTTAATTTATTTAATTCTAGGCCCAATATGACCCAAAATGTTAAAATAAATAAGTGTGGGTCCAATTAGGGTTCTAAGCCCATAATAGTCTAATTGGAAGCCTATTGGTCCACTTGGATCCAATAAGGAAGTTCTAGTCCAAAATAGACTTAATAAGAACTTCTAGGGTCTCCAATTGTTTGATGGCTATTTGTAGTTCTAGCATGTTGTATTTGATTGAAGTTTTTGATTCACATTAACTTGAATGTATAGATTACATAGCTTAAAATTTACAGTTGTGACACCTCCAAGAAAAGGTTCATCATTTTCTTCTGAGTGAACAGGAGATGAGGGCGAGGGTGGAGGCTCGGTTGTGGTAGTAGGTTCGGGTGCGGATGTATGTTCGGTAGTGGGAGTAGGTTCGGGTGCTGTAGTAGGAGCCCCCGTATCAGATACGTTGGTTCGAACGCTAGCGGTGGTTGTTGTGGTAGCTTCGGTGAAATAAGGAGGTGGTACAGGAATAGAGGTGGGTGGTATTTAAGTAGTGGAGGTTATGGGGGGAATGGAAATAGAGATGGAGATTGAAGGAGGAGAGACAGGTTTAGAAGAAATAGGTACCTCAGGGGTAGGCGAACGTGGAGGAGTATTACCTCGAAGGGACTTTTCTGAGTCTGAACTCTCTTCCTCAGATTCACTAGAGGAGGAGGCAAGAATAAGCTTACGTCTGGGTTGAGTCTTCCTCTTCTTTGGTGGAGGGGATTGAGCTGCCTTGGAAGGTTTGCGTTTCTTTGGAGAAGGACCTTTCGCTCCTTTGACAACCTTCTTGTCTTTTCCCTTGTCTTGTTTCTTTCCCCTGGGAGCAGGCCTATCAGCGTCATGGATTGATTGAATCATTTCAGGAGTGAGCTCTCTGGGACCTGAGCGACGAAACTCCTTGTAAGTTCTGATGATGTGACTGTCGCTTGGAACACACCCATACATTGACTCAGGGATTGAGCCAACGAACTAAAATTTGGAGGAATCAGACACTATGATCTTCGTAGTGTGGAAAGTTCCTATAAAGGAGAGTGGAGAATCAACAACAATAGGGACATGATACTTGTCCATCACCCACTTTGTGACCAGCATCCAGAATCTGGCATAAGAGATCTCTGAATGGCAAGAAGTAGACGCTAGGCTCTAAATCAGCTGCTGCCATAAAACCGATCCATAATCGAGATTGATGTCGTGGTACAACCCATAGAGAATTGTCATAAACAGGCGGCTCGCCCCATCTAAACCTGCACTTCGTTCCGATAGCCCTTTGAACAACACGGTGAAGAAGCCATTCCACTGAGGAGGTAAGCATGATTTCTTGAACTTTGTAACGGTGGTCAGAATTTCAGTGTAACCCATGTTGTAAAACATGGAGAACAACTTTCCCACGGGAATGGATTCAGGGTTAACCCTAGACTCATCAGGTTCAAACCCTAAAAGCGAACAGAATCGTTGTTTGGAGATGGAGGACTTGTTATCAAGAATGTCGAAGAAGATTCGATCGCCAGACTTGTCATAGTGGGCTGTGGAAAAGATTTGCGACAGACACTCCATTGGAACAGGTTCGACCTTGGTGAGTGTTGGAACCAGTGGCGAATACTTAAGACATTCCACGATTGGGAACATGAAAGCATCATAAACTTGTGGGGTTAGATCAATGATCAAGCTTTGTTGAGGACGGATTGGCAGAATGTGAGAAGTAGCATGAACTGAAGAGGAGTCCGCCATAGAAGATAAGTTTTTGGGGAAGATGATGAACAGTAGGAGAAAGTAATCTTTTCTTGCTCTCTGAATATTTGGTGCAGTAAAGAGGTAATGGACTGTAGAATTTACCTTTTATACCGTGGTGAGAAGAGAGAGAAGAATCTGTTCCCAAATCTTCAAAGAAAAAATGAAGCGTTTCCTTAGGTGATTGACGCGTGACAGTTTAGAACCCCGATGATTACGCAGGAGAGAGAAAGACTGTCCCGTTTCACACGCCTTCACATCAGGCGCCGTTTGAAATGTCAAAAACGATTCCGCTTCACACGCCTTCTCATCAAGCGTCGTTTGAAATATCAAAACAATTAGACTTTCGGCTGAGTCAGCAACTTATCCTTTTAGAATGAGCTGTCGTCATAGATCAAGAGAAGCACGTGTAACATTGTTAACCACATCTCGTTTATAACATTAAATCCCATAGCTAAAAATAACTTATAATTAACGAAACCAGATTTATGGAAAATCAAAAAGATTTTCGTGCATAGAGTGTCCAAGAAAAAGAAATAAAGCAACACATATGTGGGAAATTGTGATGTCAATAAAGACACGAAACAGTGGATCCCGGGCACGAATCTCTTCCTTCAAAGTCAAGAGAGCCCTTAAAGTGTTTGTGTGGTTTCCCGTTGAATTACGATCAGACACTAATTAAGAAGTGTTGAAAGGCATCTTTTAATAAGACTAATTTGGGAGGCTTTCGCTTCAATTCAGAATTCCTGATCTTGACATAAGACAAAAATCGACTGAAGTACTTGTGAGACCAATGTGGTCTGTTGAACAAGTAGGTGTGAAGAGAATTTAAGTGACATGTTGAAAATACTTTTAGGTAAAATCTCAGAAAAAAAAATTGAAACTGGATTCTAAGAGAAGAAATGTTATGGTATTTAACAATTTCATAAGAATCACACAAAAATAAAAATTAGAGATTTCAAGGTACAACCACTTGGGTGAATTCGTTAATTCATTAGTGAAAACTAGAGCAAATTTAATTGTTCACCATCAATGCATATTAGGTATTGAATTGTGGGTTTCACTTAGCACGTAGTGGCACGAAGCTAAGATCATAAACACAGAAATTGTGTAACCATAAACCTCAGTGGTAATTTCTGAGAGTCTCAAGGGTTACGTGTATGAAGCGAATAGGATGGAGAAAAATATTGGAGATGGTGTAAAGAAACCAAAGTACCTCTGCTGTTAAAATAAGGACCAAGCAGAAAACTCTTATCTCATGTGAGAAGAGAGTAAGGTAGCTCATGATTAGAATAAATATAATAGCCTAATTGGGAAGATAAGGTTTGTATATACCAAGTCAGTAAGGCTTTATTCAGAACCAGTTGAGGCTTTGGACAACATACAGCAACATGCTTCTAGGGACACTTAACTATTAAAAGGTGTGAGAACAATACCTGCCCCATTGATCATCCACAAATGGTAAAAAACGAACAGAAGTAAAAATATATTTTTGGAGTTTTTGAATCAAAGAGAAAAGCAAAAATAAAATAAACAAAAAAAAAAATTTGGAACCGAACCCGAAATAGACCGAACACTCGGTTCACTTCGGTTTAAAAAAATGTTTGAAAAAGAAAAAGAATTGGGAAATAAGAGAGAAATAATTGAGAAATAAGAGTACAAATAAGTTTACAACCAAAGAAACTACCTTTAAGTGATAAGCAAAGACAAGTGAATAGGACCGAACCCGAGCGCTCGGTTCATTTCGGTACGTACGTGAACCGAACGTTCGGTTCATTTCGCTTCCAACTTTTAGTTTTGAGAAGGAGTTTTTGGTACTGACTCCGATTCCATCATACCTAGTCCTTGTAGAATTTTATTAAAACTTGCTTCAGGAAGAGCTTTGGTGAAGATGTCAGCCAATTGATCAGTAGTTCGAACAAAATGAATCTCTATGTTTCCGTCTTCCACGTGATCTTTAATGAGGTGATACCTCAATGCAATGTGTTTGGTTTTGGAATGTTGCACGGGGTTATGACAGATCCTAATTGCACTTTCTAAGTCACAATATCGAGGGATCTTTTTCATATTGAGTCCATAATCCCGGAGTTGGCTTTGGATCCAAATCACTTGAGATGTGCAAGAAGCGGCTGCAATATATTCTGCTTCGGCTGTAGACAGAGAAACACATGTTTGTTTCTTAGATTACTAGCTCACCAAATTCCCGTCGAGGAGTTGACGGCCTCCTGTAGTGCTTTTCCTGTCTAAACCACATCCTCCAAGGTCTGCATCTGAGTAGGCTTGAACAAAGAAACCTGAGTTTAAGGGATACCAGAGACCGAGAGAGGTGGTTCGCTTCAGATATTGGAGTATGTTTTTCACTACTAGCATGTGTGGTTCACGGGGATTCTCTTGAAACCTAGCACAATAGCACACAGAAAACATTATATCAAGCCTGCTAGTTGTGAGGTACATCAGGGAACCAATCATTTGGCGGTATAGCGTTATGTCGACTGCCGGTTTTTCCAAGGATGGTGTGAGCTTAGTGCTGAACGCCATAGGAACTTTGACCTTTGAATCTCCCATCATGTCGAATTTAGCAAGAAGAGTCTTGGTATATGCTTCCTGGTTGATAAAGATGCCTTCGGGTCCCTGTCTAATGTTTAAACCAAGGAAAAAGTTAATCGGACCCATTGAGCTCATTTCAAATTTAGTCTCCATCAGCTTTCGGAATTCAGATGTTAAGCTAGGATTCGTTGAGCCAAAGATGATATCATCGACATAGATCTGAACTATCATAAGGTGGTTACCTTCCTTTTTACGAAAGAAGGTTGGTTCAACCGAACCTTGTTTGAATTTATACATCTTTAAGAACTTAGTTAGTGTTTCATACCATGCCCTAGGCGCTTGTTTCAGACCATAAACTGCCTTATCTAGAATGTAGCATTGATTTGGATATTTTTCATTCACAAAACCAGGAGGTTGCTCCACGTAAACCGTTTCTTCAAGTTCCCCATTCAGAAAGGCGCACTTCACATCCATTTGGTAGACCTCAAAGTTCTTGTGTGCAGCATAGGCAAGAAATATTCGAACAAATTCCAGCCTTGCTACCGGAGCAAATGTTTCTTCATAATCAATTCCTTCTTCCTGGCAATATCCTTTCACCACAAGACGAGCTTTATTTCGAATCACATTACCCTCCTTATCCATTTTGTTTCTGAATACCCATTTGAGACCAACGACTGAGGCATCTTTCAATGTTGGAATGAGACGCCAGACCTTATTTCTTTCAAACTCATTGAGTTCATCTTGCATTGCCTGGACCCAATCAGAATGATCAAGAGGAATATTGACGGTCTTTGGCTCAACTTTGGACACGAAGGAATTCTACATGCAGAACTCTACTTTGGAGAATAGGGAAGTTTTCTTTGCCTTCACTTGAGATTGGGTTAGGACCTTTTCAGATACATTACCCACTATCTGAGATACAGGATGATCTCTAGTCCATTAGGTGAGTGGAGGAAAGTTTGGATCATAGGTTGGATCCAATTCAGCATTGACCATTTCTTCCAACTCTGATTGAATATCATCATCATAGAACAAATCGGAATTCTCCCCCTCGACAGATGATGAATCATTTGGATCTTCAGGTTGCTTTGGACCTTCGGGTGCTACTGAACTTTTAGGTGTTGTTGGACTTTCGGGTGTAGTCGGGCTTTCAGGTGCTACAGGACTTTCGGGTGTAGTCGGGCTTTCGGGTGCTACAAAGATTGGATTCTCCCCCTGAAAATGTGAGTCCTGTTCATTTGAAGAGAATTGATTCTCCCACTCAACCGAAGTGCCGTGCTGAGGAGGTTCGTTTCGAACTGGTTCTCCTTCTCCCATTTGTTTGGCTGCATCTTCGACAATCTGCTTTAGACGATCGATTTTGTTGTCTGCTGCCTTGGCTTCCGAGAGAGTGGCTTTCTCAGGTTCATCGAATAAGTCTACGAACTGATCAAATAAATTAGCAATCGTAGCTGTGAATTGACCTGCTTGAGAGAAATCTATCCAATTGCTTCTTCAGTAGTCTTTAGTTTCTTGACGTAATTGTCATCGAACGTCACATAATAGGTTTCTTCAATTCTTCTAGAACGTTTTATTTAAAACCCTGTATGCCTTTGAAGTAAGAGAATATCCCAGAAAGATTCCTTCGTCAACTTTAACATCAAACTTGTTGCGATGTTCTTTGGAGTTGAAGATGAAGCACCTTGAACTAAACACATGGAAGAATTTTACATTCGGCTTCCTGTTGTTGATGATCTCATAAGGAGTGAGAGAGAAACGCTTGTTGAGATAAGACCTATTCTGCGTAAAACATGATGCAGCAATAGCATCAGCCCAGAAATATAAGGGAAGAGAAGCAAAACTTAGCATAGTTCGGGCCGCCTCACACAAGGATCGGTTTCGCCTTTCGACAATACCATTATGTTGAGGTGTATAAGGGGCTGAGAAGTTATGACTGGTTCCTTTTTCTGCCAAGAAGTCTTCAAATTCTTCGTTCTTGAATTCCAGTCCATTGTCGCTCCTAATATTTCAAACGACTTTTCTCAGTTATACTTCGACCTGCTTGATAAACATCTTCAGCTTAGGAGTGGCCTCAGATTTGTGCTTCAGAAAGAATACCCATGTAAAGCATGAGAAATCATGAATAATAACAAGAATATACTTGTTACCGCCAATGCTCTCGATTAATGATGGACCACATAAGTCGATGTGAAGCAACTCAAGTGGTTCAGCAACTTTTGTGTTTATAATTGATGGGTGACTTTGACAACTCTGTTTCCCTATTTCGCATGCAGCGCACAAGTGTTCACGATCAAACTTGAGCAATGGAAGATCCCGAACATGACCGCCGGTGACAAGCTTGTTGATGTCTTTGAAGTTGAGATGTGAGAGTCTTCGGTGCCACAACCAACTTTCGTCTGAATGAGCTTTGGACAAAAGACATATGGCTGGATTCCCTTTGATTGGTCTGAGATTCAGAGGAAACATTTCGCCTTTTCAATTTGATTTGAGAATGACCTTGTTGGATTCCTTCTCTATAATTTATGAACCTTCGTCGTCGAATGAAACTTTGAGACCGGTACCTCCCACCAGTTGAGATTATGCTGCAACCCTTCTACGTACGCCACCTTCCTTATTGTGAAGTCTCCATTGGTTATCATCCCATAACCCTTTATTGTTCCATAGGAGTTTTTACCGAACTTTACATTGCCACCATTTTGAAGTGATCGAAACTCCCTCAGCTTTTCCTTCCTTCCTGTCATGTGACGTGAGCAGCCACTGTCAATGTACCATTCTTCGTCAAACTGCTTATCACTAATAACCTGCAAAAATTAAGCAGATTTTGGAACCCAAAGTTTCTTGGGTCCACGTGAGCCTTTCACAGAAGCAAGAATAGTAAGAGAAACATCAACGAGATATGTTCGTTTTATTAAGGTTGTTTCATCTTTTCTTTTAATAGTAAACACTTTGATTTTATTAGAATTATTTGCAGGCATTTTGGATTCAGATTCTGGTGTTTGGACTTTAGTCTGCTTTCGGTCTTCCTTAGCTGAGGAAATCTTCCTTTTTCCTTTCAAATCCCTTGATGATCTTGAATTTTGTGTAGGAACTGAATTGGGCTTAGAAGAAGATTGAGAACGAGAAGAATTAGAGGAAAAGAAATTAGAATGAGAGTCTTTCCTGACTTGAGGTTCGAAATGACCCTTTCGGTTGTGGTCATTTGAGGGACCGAACCTGGACCTTCGTAGCCGTTTGATGGTGAACCGAAGTTGGATTTTTGGGTGTTGTTGATTGGTGGTCCGAAACTAGGTCTTTTATTGTAAAAGCTTGATGGACTGAAATCAGGTCTTTGCCTGTTGTTATTTGGCAGACCGAAACTTGTTTTTCGGTTGCTATTGCTTTTGGGACCGAACATGTCCTTTCGGTTCTATTCATCATGTGGCCTGAAAGTCTTTCTCTCTGACTTAGAATGTTTATCAAGGTAAGAGTAGTGAGGATTTTGAGAGCGCCAAAACGTCTTTCGTTCTGAGAGATTTTTCTTGTATCTCAGGTTTCTCTGCTGCTTTTGATTTTCACCTGTTTCGGTTGTCTGTGGATATTAGCCTTTTGTTTCAGCTTCTTAGCAACCGGTTCACTCTTCATAGATGAGGTTTTGCTTGTGGAGGTGACTTCTTCCACAGGAGTTTCTTTTGTGCCACTAGTACTTGGTACGTCAAAGTTGGTAGGCTTATTCAGCGGTTCGAGCACATATCTACCTTTGGCCTTCCAGGATGTTCGCTCCGACAGACCAACCGTTTCGTCTGCATTATCTATAGGTGCTGACCAAAAAAACTCATGACAGCCATCTGCATTATCTTCGTTCACTATGGCAGTGAGTTCGGCTGTTTGATGTTCGGTTACTCCTGTGACCTTATACACCTGATTGGGAGTTGTTCTAACCTTCTGAAACACAACAGCCTTTTATTTAAGGATTGGGCACTTAGATTTGGACAAACGAGCGAATTCCACAGAATTTTCAGAAATCAGGTTTTTGTGGTTTTCGGGTTCGCTCCTGACGAACTCAGAATAGTCAACTTCGTCCTCTACAGAAATTCCACTCATATCATCGTCCTCATTAAGTTCAGATGCGTTTTCAACATCAATTTTGTTTTCTGAACTTAAATTGGTACTCAATGAGTCGAATTTTCGTATGGTTTCGGTCCTGAGTTTCAACTTATCATTTTCATCCAAAAGATTTTTAAGCATGTCCTTATGGTCTTTGGACATTATAAATGATTCTATTTTGTCCAGACCATACATGTAAGTAGGATTAACATCATTGGAAGATACAACACTTTCACAGTTGTATGCTTCGGCATCGATTTCATCCTCCTTAAACTCAAGGAAGGGTAGAATCATGCGATGTATCTTCTGCCCTATTTCAACATTTAGATGCAGTTGATTAATGTTAGCATAAAGCCTTTTGGCGATCAAACAAAAAACATTCCTTTGTTTTAACAATTTAAGATTGTCTCTTTGCAAATAAATGTTTTCATCCCTAGACTTAATCAGCTCCAACTCTTTCTGCTCTATCCACATCCTTCACTCCTCACTCTTGGATGACACCCTGCTTATTTGGTCAGTCAGATTAGAATTTGTGACCCGTGTTTGATTTAAACAACTATCTAGATTTGAAATTCTTGAATTCAAGTTATTTAATTCCTTTTCATATGATTTTTGTGGAATTTTAAATGAAACGAAAACAGATTGTACCTTCTTGATCAGATACCCTTTATCTTTAGATCCAATGACGTAGTCTTCAAAGTGATGCACCCAAACCTCGTAATCTTGAGTGTAGAGAATTGGAATCTTGGTTGTGGATCCTATACTGTTTGAGATGTTGATAGGATTGGATTGAGAATCGTCCATGCTTGATCGTTTAACCTGTTATAAGATCAGACTTTGTAATACGTAATATTAGGGCAAAATGAATAAATAATGAGATACGTCAATTATGGAGTGACGGCTCAATAAATATCAGTAAATGTGGAATAAACCCTAATCACTTCTTTCACAGAAGAGATGTGTATGAATTACACAGTCTCCTGCTCTGATACCAATTGATGAGTTAAGAAACTCTTTGATCGTTTAGATCTTTTAACAGGTTAATCACAAAAACGAAAACAGCAATATAAAGCACAAGAATGAATCAATATATGTCGAATGATTCTATAGATTCAAGCCTCAGCAGAGCTCGATAAAGAACTTCCGTTGTAGAGGCTATTAGGGTTACAAACGATAAAGATAATATCTTTGAAATAATTGACTTCCAAATCTTATGTACTAAGATGCATGCAAGCACCTATAAATAGAAAACCCTAGAAATAACTCGCGGATGGACAGGCCCAATCCAGAGACAAAATGGACTAAAGAGCGAGCCCATGACGCAACACCTTTCAGACCCTACAGATATAAGTTGTTGATTATGAGTTGGTTATCCACTGATTGTACGAAAACGCATCAGTAACTTGATGTCATAAAACGTGTTTTTGTGCATAATTCAACTTGTAGTTAGTACAAGCATATGAGTTGAAGTTTATCTGTTCCTTCTATCAATAGAAGCGATATCTGGTCCCCTCGATGATTTGGTTTTGAATTATGTGTCGGGCCCGGTCAGAACTTAATTGATGTGTTCAATTTGGTTCTATGTCAAAACAAATCAGAGATCAAGAAACAACTGTTGGACAATAAGTACGACATTGTCCATGTATTTGTCCGGTTGATATCTTGAAAAGAGAGGATTATATGATCACTTATATAAAATGGCGCTTCATAGTTCAGCAGAGTTTTAAAAGAGCTACGATTGTTGGTTGGTTCCTGAAGTTATATTTGCAACTATAGTTATCAGACTTATCCAAGTGGGAGACTGTTGGATAAGGTGTCTAAGTCCGTAACTATATTTGGTATAACTTGACCCGACCCGGCATGGTCTGTTTGGGTTGCACTTCACCTAACAATTTGTATGGATATACTTTTGAGAATAAGATGTTTATGATCTATTAATATATTATAAGTTATAATATATTAAGTATATTATTTAATTAGTGTTGATCAACAATTAATTGTTGATTTAATCTAATGATCAAAAGAGGCTAATTAAATATGGACTCTTACATATATATATATATATATATATATATATATATATATATATATATATATATATATATATATATATATATATATATATATATATATATATATATATATATATATATATATAGATTGGGCTAACATTTATTTAGGATGGGCTAAGAGTATATGGAAGTCCATGGATAGTCCATGGAGCTTTTAACCCATGGATCCTAGGTAAATGAAAAGTCATGGGTATTGGGGTTTAACCCTAATCCTCCATAGTATATAAACAGGTCCTTGGTTCTAGAATTGGCACTAATGTGTGTGAGAAAAAAGGGTGGGCCGATTCTAGCAAGCATCATATTCTCTTGAGTATTTCTAAGTTGTTTTGGGTGATTTGTTACACCACTTGAGGCATCCACACTATTGGTGTTAGGCTCTAAAACTCCAAGCAATCAACCACAAAAGAAATGTATGTTATTCTACTTAAAGTTTTATATTACAATGTCACACCCCAAAACCAAGAACGGCGGAATACATTCTGGGGTGGAGGACGTCATGTACAGTATCATAACAATTGCAGAATAGTAAAAACAAGCGACAACAACCATTGTATTAATATAGTAAATTTAATTACAAGCGTGTTCTGTATAGTTTTGATAGACACCAAAAGTATAAAAATAAAAGATGAGTCTTGTATGTGCTCCATCGTCACAAAAGTTGCGCCTGTACCTGTCTATCTTTGACCTGAGGATACAAGTGATTTTGAAAACGAGTATTAGCATAAAGCTAGTGAGTTCATAAGATTTTAGTGTCGTTTCGTGCATAAAAGTGTTTACAATCGATTAATACATGAGTTGAATTGAATGTTGAAAGTAGTAGAAATCCCTAGAAAATCCTATATTTTCTAGATTTAGATATGTGTAAGTTAAATCCTTTAGTGTGTAAAAGTATTTTCATTAAAACTATCAGTGTTAAAAATAAAGTAGTAAGTTTTATAAAAGTAGCGTAGATGAGTAAAAGTATTGTTGGTCGACTGTAGTAGTGTTACAAACTTCAATACGTATATTCAATTACTTCGGGAAATTAAATTAGACTTTAGTTCTTAGTGTGTTAATTGGAATATAGATGAGATTTCTTATGTAGCCGAACTGAATGATTATAGAGTTCCCGATAACCTTCCCGGTCATCCGTAGTGTAGTATTGTAGTGCCATCCCTGGGCCTAGTTGGCTCGGACTGTAATTTAACAGTCGGGATGTAATAGCGTCCGTCCTGTATAGACCTATACATGTAGTGTTTCCTTCCTTCCGGGAAGCTCTGGTTACATGGTATTCAAGCAGTAGTGTGTCGTATAGCGTATTAGTGTGTTATCCTTTGAATTAGTGTATTCTCTGGTATTATAGTATAGTAACTTTTGGTATAGGGTGTAGAGTGTTCTCTTTAACGTGCATTAACTACTAGTAATAGTAGCATTTATAGTGGGTATCATAGTAATAGCAGTAACGAGTAGTAGTCTTAACTATACCTATTATAGTTAAATAGCATGTGGGATTGCGAGCCTTTGATTCACAAAGGTATTGAATAAGATGCAGACTTTCATATCTAAAACTAATATATATGATATATATATATATATATATATATATATATATATATATATATATATATATATATATATATAACTAAGAATTCAACGATAGTCGGACGGATAACAATATACCCTAAGACCACAATCAAACAAGAACAGGAAATAAGGCGAGTTATCGGTCCTAAGTCTTACTTATATAAATATATTGGTGTAGATATAGTTTAAAGGAAAGGAAATTTAAAAGCAGTTTGAAAATAATTTGATGACAATTTAACATAGAAAATACGTATAATGAATATCTAAAACAGTTTTATTGACGAGTAGCTAACAGTATAGAAGATTCTTTTCGGTTGCAAGTTATAAATCACATATGATTTGATACTAAAACATGTTACATTTAACTTGTATCCCCCCCCCCCCTAAAACATGTAAAAACATTTGAAAAGGTTAATTAAGGGGTATGAACTCACCTGCAGCGAGTAAATCTGGTGGAAGTGTCGGATAGGGGTTAAGTGTCAGTTCGGGACTGGAGAACACGCGAGTTTCCTATGCAATATGAAGATATATATAATTGTATCTAATTAGACTTTGAACTACTAATTAGTTGAGAATATACACTTCTAGTCGCGAAAACACTTCATTTCAAGTGTTTGGAGTGACCGGGGTGACATCTATGGATGTATATGGCTTGGATATGGAGTTTACTCTTCATGAGTAAACTCCCAAGAGAGTTTACGGCCATAAGGAACAACTCCCCATGATTTTATGGCCATAAACTCATGGTGGGGTATTCTAGGGTGTTAAATGGCCTTATAACATTTGAGGGGTGATGCTAGTTTTGGTTCTAGGGCATATGAAAGTAATTTGGACATTCTAAGGACCATTTGAGGATTTTACGACAATAAACTAGGAGTTTACGGCCATAAACTCTTATGTGTCCATTCAAAGTGTGCTTTGGTGGTCCTAAGTCAATCACATATGATTCAAACTCATTTTACAAGCAAAGGGGTGAATTTAGGGCACCATTTAACCCATTTATAGGAGTTTACGGCCCAGGAACCCATCCTTGGGGGTTTTATGGATGTGAACTCCTAAGGGAGTTGTTTTCATCATGTTTAAGGCTTCTAATTCGTTTGTAGTTGTTCTAGATATTAGTTGAAGGCTTAGGATGTGTGTAAGTGCCATTTTAACACCTTAAAAGGAGTTCACTACCCATGAAAGGGTGTTTACTGCCCAAGCATGTTCTTGGGCATTAAACTCATGTTTACTCCCTAAATGATGAGTTCAAGGTGTTCCAAGTCCAATCCAATAAGTCCTTAAGTCGTATCTAAGCTCTAAAGGTGGTTTGGAAATGTTTTAAGGCTCAAAAACCCCCCATTTACATGGATTCACAGCCTAAGGTTGTTCTAGGGCCGTAAACACATGTTTATGGTCCTATTCCATGATTTAAACACGAAATTGAAGGCTAAAGATGTTATACTATGAGCTAGGATAGTTATCTTACTGATTTGGAGCTTGATTTGGATGATTTTTGGATCAAACTTGGCTTTCTAGTGAGAGAGTAGAGAGAGAGTAGAGAGAGGGTGAGAAGTTTCAAAATGAAGTTATTTCAACTTTAAATATGGTTAGGTTTGCCACACGGTGGAATTCTACCCGATACCGACGTTAAACGGGGCTTATGGTCGTACCCGATTAAATTGTCGCAATTTAATGTTTTTGTAACTAAAACTTCTTAAAATGATATTTAGGGTGTTTCCCGTATTCTTAATTTACTCCTATCCTTATGAAGTCGTAGTAAAAGTACAAATTTTTATTTGTCTGATCCCAATGTTAACGGAAAAGTTAAATAAGTACGAGTTCTATTAACGAAACATGGGTTACGGTGACGGAATAGTTTCGGGTTGTCACATCATCCCCCCGTTAGAGGAAATTTTGTCCCGAAATTAGAGTTCAAACAATAATGTTATTACAATATAATTAAGTGAAAAGATGGGTATACTTAAGCTTCATTTGATCCTCGCGCTCCCAAGTGAACTTTGGTCCTCTTGTGGCGTTCCAGCGAACCTTCACAATTGGGATGTGGATTTGTTTCGTTCGTTTGACCTCTCGGTCCATAATCTTGACAGGCTCTTCCACAAAGTTGAGGCCCTCGTTGACCTCGATCAAGTCAAGTGGGATTACGAGAGTCTTGTCGGATAGGCATTTCATCAGGTTTGAGACATGGAAGGTAGGATGTATGTTACTGAGCTCGCGGGGTAGGTTGAGTTTGTAAGCTACGGGGCCGATTCTTGTGAGAATCTTGTAAGGCCCTATGTGCCTTGGATTCATCTTTCCACTCTTTCCAAAGCTTTCTGTTCCCTTCCAGGGTGAGACTTTCAAAAGGACTCGGTCTCCCACCTGGAATTCCAAAGGTTTTCTTCGTTTGTCTGCATAGCTTTTCTGTCGATCCTTAGCGGCTTTTAATCGTTCGCGAATCTGTACAATCTTCTCGGTCGTTTCTCGAATGATCTCCGGACCCGTGAGAGCGCTGTCAAGAACTCGCCCTTTAGCTAACTGAGTGTCACCCACCTCAGCCCAGCACAGAGGGGATCTGCACTTCCGACCGTAGAGGGCTTCAAATGGGGCTGCCTTAATGCCCGTGTGGTAACTGTTGTTGTAGGAAAAATCGACAAGGGATAAGTGGGTATCCCATGCCTTACCAAATTCGATCACACAGGCTCGCAGCATATCTTCTAGGGTTTGGATCGTCCTCTCACTTTGCCCGTCAATCTGCGGATGGTAACCTGTACTCATGTCCAGCCTCGTCCCTAATGCGTTTTGCAGTGATTGCCAAAATCTCAAAGTAAACCTACTATCTCTATCAGAGATAATAGATATAGGGACACCATGCAGCCGTACTATTTCCTAAATGTATGTTCTTGTGAGTTTCTCCATCTTGTCTGTTTCTTTGATGGGTAAGAAGTGTGCGGACTTGGTTAATCTGTCGACGATGACCCGTATGGTATCCAGCCCACCCTTTGTCTTGGGTAGCTTAGTTATGAAATCCATAGTGATCCGCTCCCACTTCCACTCCGGTACCTCCGGTTGTTGAAGAAGGCCTGATGGTTTCTGGTACTCGACGTTGACCTTTGCGCAAGTAAGGCATTTACTCACGAAGGTAGCAATCTCTGCTTTCATGTTAGGTCACCAGTATAAATTTTTGAGATCCAGATACATCTTATCTGAACCTGGGTGAATGGAATATCGAGTGTTGTGTGCTACCTTAATGACCAAGTCTCTGAACCCATCGTGACGCGACGTCCAGATTCGGTTCATGAGATATAAGGCTCCGTCACCCTTTACCTCTAAGTTCTTATCCATTCCACGTACGGATTCTCCCGCCACATTCTTCGGCTTTAAAGCTTCGAGCTGAGCCTCCTTAATCTGTGCGGATAGATGCGAATGGATAGTCATTGTTAACGAATTGACCCTTCGACCAGAATACTCTTTTCTACTTAGGGCGTCTACTACTACATTGGCTTTTCCCGGGTGATAACGAATCTTGCAGTCGTAATCATTGAGTAGTTCGACCCACCGTCGCTGTCTCATATTGAGCTCCTTCTGGTTCAGTATGTGTTGGAGGCTTTTGTGGTTAGTGTATATTGTGCTCTTCATACCATACAGGTAATGTCTCCAGATCTTCAGAGCGAATACCACCGCTCCTAATTCGAGGTCGTGTGTGGTGTAGTTATTCTCATGTGTTTTCAATTGTCTTGAGGCATAGGCGATGACCTTTCCTCGTTGCATCAAGACACAACCGAGCCCTTGGTTTGATGCATCGCAGTACACCACGAAATCATATGTCCCTTCGGGAAGGGACAATACTGGTGCGTTGCATAGGGCTCGCTTCAGGATCTGGATTGCCTTCTCCTGTTTCTCTCCCCAGTCAAATGTCACGCCTTTCTGAGTCAATGTAGTGAGGGGTTTTGCAATCCGAGAGAAGTTCTGAATAACCCTGCAGTAGTAGCCAGTGAGGCCTAGAAATTGATGAATTTCTTTTGGCGTCTTCGGTGTTGACCAGTTCTCGATAGTTTTAATCTTGGATGGGTTCAAGTGGATTCCTTCCTCACTAACCACGTGTCCTAAGAATTCAACTCTTCGGATCCAAAATTCACACTTAGAGAACTTTACGTATAACTTCTCCGATCGTAGGGTTTCTAGAACTTGCCGTAAGTGATCGCCATGCTCCTCCTTACTTCGAGAGTAGATGAGTATGTCATCAATAAAGACGATGACGAACTGATCTAAGTAAGGACGACACACCCTATTCATCAAGTCCATGAATATTGCGGGTGCGTTAGTCAGTTCGAAGGGCATCACTACAAACTCGTAGTGTCCGTAACGAGTTCGGAACGC
Source organism: Lactuca sativa (assembly GCF_002870075.4). Lineage (NCBI taxonomy): Eukaryota > Viridiplantae > Streptophyta > Magnoliopsida > Asterales > Asteraceae > Lactuca > Lactuca sativa. The sequence goes on along the minus strand of NC_056626.2, from coordinate 78,140,410 downwards.
TGTTTTCGGAACATCCTCCTCAAGCACTCGCAACTGGTGATACCCGAACCAAAGATCAATCTTGGAAAAGTAACTCGCCCCTTGAAGTTGGTCGAATAGGTCGTCTATACGGGGAAGAGGGTAGCGATTTTTGACCGTCAGCTTGTTGAGTTCTCTTTAATCGATGCACATACGGAATGATCCATCCTTCTTCTTTACGAACAAGACCGATGCTTCCCAGGGTGAGAAGCTTGGTCTTATAAAGCCCTTGTTGAGCAGCTCGTTAAGTTGACCTGACAGTTCTTGCATCTCAGCTGGTGCTAGACGACAGTGCGATTTAGCTACGGGGGTAGCTCCTGGGATTAGGTCAATTCGGAACTTAATCTGACGTTTGGGAGGTAAACCTGGGAGATCTTCTGGAAAGACATCGGGAAAGTCGCATACGACGTGGAAGTCTTTTAGATCTTTTGTTTTCTTGCTCGTATTGACAACGTGAGCAAGGAATGCACGATATTCCTTACGTAAGTACTTTTGGGCTTGAATGCTCGAGATGATACGAAGGCTCGTACTGGGTTTGTCTTCGTAAATTAATAGGGTTTCGCTATTTGGTAAATTTAGATGGATGGATTTGTCGAAGCATAGGATATCAGCACGATAGAGGCTCAACCAGTCCATGCCTATAATGACATTGAAACTCTTGATCGAAACTGGTATGAGGTCGATTGGAAATGAATGATCATCTAGCGTGAGGGTACAACCTATGTAAATTTTTTTAGAGCTTTCTGTCTTTCCGTTAGCCATTTCTATGACGAATGTTTCTTTTAGTGGTTGAGGGGATTGCTTAAGTAAGTGTTTAAAGTTTTGGTTTATGAAGCTTCTTTCTGCACCACTATCGAATAAGACACAAGCATAAGAGTTGTTGAGAAGGAACGTACCCGTGACTATTGTGGGGTCCGCCACTGCTTCATTGTGGCCAATAGCGAGTAGTCTTCCTGTTCCTCCTGCATTCCCGGCCTTCGGACAGTTTTTCTTGAAATGACCTACCTCTCCACAGCCATAACAGGCCTGGCTCACTCCCGAGCCGGGGACTTGGGAGATAGGTTTGGGTTGGAATCTGCAAAACCGGACAGTATGGCCCTTTCGGCCGCAGTTAGTGCAGTGTAATTCACGGCAGGGGGCGTTGTGATGAAAGGGGCACTTGGGGCATTTGGGCAGATTCCCAACATAGGTTTTTGCTGGTGTAGGGGTAGCAGGAGTGGTGGCAGCATGGACAGCCACGATTTGTTGGTCTTTAGAGGAGTTTTGAGTTTTCTTGCCTTTCTTCTGATCCCAACACTTCCTCCTTTTGTCAGTTGGCTTGGGTGGTGCAGTGATAGTTGATGTTGTTATTGCTGGAGTGGAAGGAGTTTCATGATCAATCAACCTGTGGGCCAACTCCTTGGTGCTGTCAAAAGTTGCAGGATGTGAAGATAGAACGTTCCCTTGATACGAGGGCACTAAACCCCAGATGTATCGTTCGATTTTCTTGCTCTCAGAATGGATCATGTTAGGGAACATAGCCACCAGGTCGCAGAACCTAGCCGTATATGCCACTATGTCTGTCCCCTTCATCTTGAGGTTCCAGAGTTCCTCCTCAAGCTTCTGAACTTCACCTCTAGGGCGATACTCCTTTCTCAGAAGGTCCTTTAGTGTATCCCAGCCCATGGCATTGGCTGTTATTAAGGAGAGTGAATTGACATGGCCATTCCACCATGTCAAGGCCCTTTCAGTGAAGGTGGCAGCAACGAACTTGATTTTGCTTTCTTCGGGGCATGAGCACATTTCGAAAACGGCCTCGGCTCTTTCAATCCATTGGGACAGAGCAAGGATTCCTCCGGTCCCATTGAAAAATGTTGGTTTACAGTTCATGAAATCCTTATAAGTACACACTTGTGTATGTGGATGGATTTCACCATGTCTGGAGTTGGTTCCCATTCCGGCTCCACTAGCATCGCCAGAATTCATTTGGGCCATGGCTGCTATCACAGTCGCAGTCACAGCTGTCTGAAACAGCACCAGATCGAACTGCGGAGGTGGAGGTGGAGGAGGTGGGGTTTGAGCAGCAGGTCTGCCTCTGCTCGGACAGTTACGGGGAGGCATCTTTTACTCGAAGTTCACAGAGATGATAACAATAGTAAGAGTCTATTGTAATTATGATATGAGTGTTTCATGGACTAGATCAACATAGCCCAATAATCAGAGAGAGAGTCATGACAACAGAGTAGTTAACTACCAATTTAACTGGTATTAATGATGTAATACAAGTTCGGGAAAAGTGCCCTAACAGTAGGTCCTACATCAAACCATAAGGGAAAATGTTGGCAGTCTAGAGGTCTAATTAGAGTACTTTCAAAGTTAGAGATGTTTACAGACAAGTGCTCTACCGAGCATAGAAAAGAAAGGCTAGTCCTTAAACAAAAGAGTGAGAAAAGCGGACATTTTCTACTGGGGACGACTATCCCTCGGGTGAACCCTAAGATCAGCCAGTTGGTGCACAACTTCTTGAAGATGTCGTTCCTGGGTCCTCTGACGTGCTCGGAGTTCCCTAACTTCAACTCGGGATGCAGTTAGCTGATGCTGCAGAGCCTCATTAGTCCTCCTCGTCCTATCCATAGCTTCTTCCAGTTGACGAATGGGAACAGTGTTGAGGTTAGAGTTGGCATCAACTTCCACAATTCGGCCAATAATTGCTTGACCTTTCTTGACATTCCTGGAAATCCTTCGGACCATGATAAGCAAGACTCGGTCCGCTGATCCTCCTTCGCTTATGTTGTAGAAGCTTCGTTCCCCATTGAAAGGTAAAGGCTAACCTTGTTCATTGCTCCATCGATTCAAGGTTGATGCCCAGATGGGAGTGGGACCTTGGAATGTTGGATGGGGGTTGGGGTTTGGAGCTACAGGAGGTAAGTTGTTAACTTCTGGCTCGGATTTGGAGCTATCTGAAAAGCCTTCTGCATGGTGATCATCCAAAGGGATCGGGTGATCATCTTCTGATTCCTTATCGAGCCATCCTCCATTGCCTTGGTTCGGGTAATACGGATCGCCGGGATGATGGAATCCAGCCATTCTATCTACGTGAGAATGGGGAAAGGAAGGTTAATAAACGTACTAATCTAAGATACTTATAAGATGATTGTTATTAGTCGACCCAATACTTGCATAGTGCATACCAATTTCATGTGACTGAAGCAAGATAGTCCTTCGAATAAACGACCCTAACTCCAGATCCCCAATCAAACAAGAACAGGAAATGAAGAAAAGGTCACAGATTCTAAGTCTATAGTGCCCTAGTCACATGTAACTGTGGTGTATCCACTTAGCAACTATTGCCCTACTAGTAACGACCATTTTAGTTATCACATATGTAGTTAGTAGAATACAGAATACTCCTATAGTATCCTTGTTCAAATGTTCTGGTGGTAGTGTTGGTAAGTTTTTAGACTTGTTGCAACACCACAACCACTCTTAGGCGCATGCTAGTCACCCCTAGCAAGATGTAGTTGATCAGGCTACATCCACCCAGCTGTGACTATATGCCTCTAAGTTTAATTATGCTGTTCAACAATCTTAATACTTTTGTTCTGTTCTAGTATGATACTGATCCTTTGTATTGGTGAATGCATATATAATATACTTAATTAAATATTTTAGTATTTAAAAGTATATATTCTTGGTCAGAGTGTTTTAGTCCCGAAGTGTTTATAGTTCGTATATCTTTTATGGGTTGATATACTTGATTCACTATAAACAATGCTCTGATACCAATCTATCACACCCCAAAACCGAGAACGGCGGAATACATTCTAGGGTGGAGGATGTCATGTACAGTATCATAACAATTGCAGAATAGTAAAAACAAGCGACAACAACCATTGTATTAATATAGTAAATTTAATTACAAGCGTGTTCTGTATAGTTTTGATAGACACCAAAAGTATAACAAAATAAAAGATGAGTCTTGTATGTGCTCCATCGTCACAAAAGTTGTGCCTGTACCTGTCTATCTTTGACCTGAGGATACAAGTGATTTTGAAAACGAGTATCAGCATAAAGCTGGTGAGTTCATAAGATTTTAGTGCCGTTTCTTGCATAAAAGTGTTTACAATCGATTAATACATTAGTTGAATTGAATGTTGAAAGTAGTAGAAATCCCTAGAAAATCCTATATTTTCCAGATTTAGATATGTGTAAGTTAAATCCTTTAAGTGTGTAAAAGTATTTTCATTGAAACTATCAGTGCTAAAAATAAGGTAGTAAGTTTCATACAAGTAGCGTAGATGAGTAAAAGTAATGTTGGTCGACTGTAGTAGTGTTACAAACTTCCGGGAAGCTCTAGTTACATGGTATTCAAGCAGTAGTGTGCCGTATAGCGTATTAGTGTGTTATCCTTTGAATTAGTGTATTATCTGGTATTATAGTATAGTAACTTTTGGTATAGGGTGTAGAGTGTTCTCTTTAACGTGCATTAACTACTAGTAGTAGTAGCATTTATAGTGGGTATCATAGTAATAGCAGTAACGAGTAGTAGTCTTAACTATACCTATTATAGTTAAATAGCATGTGGGATTGCGAGCCTTTGATTCACAAAGGTATTGAATAAGATGCAGACTTTCATATCTAACACTAATATATATGATATATATATATATATATATATATATATATATATATATATATATATATATATATATATATATATATATATATATATATATATATAACTAAGAATTCAACGACAGTCGGACGGATAACAATATACCCTAAGACCACAATCAAACAAGAACAGGAAATAAGGCGAGTTATCGGTCCTAAGTCCTTCAAGTCTTACTTATATAAATATATTGGTGTAGATATAGTTTAAAGGAAAGGAAATTTAACATCAGATTGAAAATAATTTGATGACAATTTAACATAGAAAATACGTATAATGAATATCTAAAACAGTTTTATTGACGAGTAGCTAACAATATAGAAGATTCTTTTCGGTTGCAAGTTATAAATCACATATGATTTGATACTAAAACATGTTACATTTAACTTGTATCCCCCCCCCCCTAAAACATGTAAAAACATTTGAAAAGGTTAATTAAGGGGTATGAACTCACCTGCAACGAGTAAATCTGGTGGAAGTGTCGGATAGGGGTTAAGTGTCAGTTCGGGACTGGAGAACACGCGAGTTTCCTATGCAATATGAAGAGATATATAATTGTATCTAATTAGACTTTGAACTACTAATTAGTTGAGAATATACACTTCTAGTCGCGAAAACACTTCATTTCAAGTGTTTGGAGTGACCGGGGTGACATCTATGGATGTATATGGCTTGGATATGGAGTTTACTCTTCATGAGTAAACTCCCAAGAGAGTTTACGGCCATAAGGAACAACTCCCCATGAGTTTATGGCCATAAACTCATGGTGGGGTATTCTAGGGTGTTAAATGGCCTTATAACATTTGAGGGGTGATGCTAGTTTTGGTTCTAGGGCATATGAAAGTAATTTGGACATTCTAAGGACCATTTGAGGAGTTTACGGCAATAAACTAGGAGTTTACGGCCGTAAACTCTTATGTGTCCATTCAAAGTGTGCTTTGGTGGTCCTAAGTCAATCACATATGATTCAAACTCATTTTACAAGCAAAGGGGTGAATTTAGGGCACCATTTAACCCATTTATAGGAGTTCACGGCCCAGGAACCCATCCTTGGGGGGTTTACGGCCGTGAACTCCTAAGGGAGTTGTTTTCATCATGTTTAAGGCTTCTAATTCGTTTGTGGTTGCTTCTAGATATTAGTTCAAGGCTTAGGAGGTGTGTAAGTGGCATTTTAACACCTTAAAAGGAGTTTACTACCCATGAAAGGGTGTTTACGGCCCAAGCATGTTCTTGGGCAATAAACTCATTTTTACTCCCTAAATGATGAGTTCAAGGTGTTCCAAGTCCAATCCAATAAGTCCTTAAGTCGTATCTAAGCTCTAAAGGTGGTTTGGAAGGGTTTTAAGGCTCAAAAACCCCATTTACATGTGTTCACGGCCTAAGGCTGTTCCAGGGCCGTCAACACATGTTTATGGTCCTATTCCATGATTTGAACACGAAATTGAAGGCTAAAGATGTTATACTATGAGCTAGGATAGTTATCTTACCGATTTGGAGCTTGATTTGGATGATTTTTGGATCAAACTTGGCTTTCTAGTGAGAAAGTAGAGAGATAGTGTCACACCCCAAAACCGATAACGGCGGAATACGTTTCGGGGTGGATGACGTAGTGAACAGTATCATCACAATTGCATAATAGTAGAAACAAGAAACATACCACCATAGTATTACATAGTGAATTTAATTACATGCATGTATAGTAATGTTTAACAATCACTCGAAAGTAATTCAAAAATAAGAGATGGGTCTTGTGCGCTCCACCTTCTCCAAAAATGCCGCGTCTGTACCTGTCTATCTTTGACCTGAAGATACAAGTTATTTTGAAAACAATTATCAGCATAAAGCTGGTGAGTTCATAAGAGTTTAGTGTGAGTTTTTGTATACAAAGCATTAGTGTTAAGGATGTATCATTTATGTTCATAAGTAGTAGAAACTTAGAAAATCCCATATTTTCCAGGAAATACATTGTAAGTGACAATCTGTGAAAAGTATGCATTCTTTATCTCTTTGAAAACAATTTATTGTAAAAATACTTTGGCAAATCTCCAAATAACAAATGTGATAGGATAAGTTAAGCCCGTGACCAATGATAGAGGTGCGAGCTTCCTTTAGTGATAGATACTTACTTACTTCGGGATGTAGTTTAACATTTAGTGTAGTATTTTAGTGTAGTTGTTTGGTATTCCTTGTATATTACCAATAGTGAGGATAATAGAGGATCCCATGACCTTCCCGGTCATGCACAATGTAGTGAAGTAGTGGCATCCCTGGGCCTGTACGGCGCGGACTGAGTTAACAGTCGGGATGTAATAGCGTCTGCCCCGTATAGATCTATACATGTAGAGTCGTCTCCTGCTGGAACACTCCGGGCGTAGTGAATAGCAAATAGAGTATCTCGTAGCGGGTTAGTGTATTATTGTTTGTTTAGTGTTTTCTCTATGGTTATAGTGTAGTAAATCTTTAGTATTGATCATAGTGTATTCTCTTACTAGTGTATCGTCTAGTAATAGTGAGTATTATAGTGTAGATAGTAATAACTTTAGCGAGTAGTGGCGGTAGCGACCCTAACCATACCTATTATGGTTATCTTAGTGGGGATGTTTCTTAGCACGTTAGTGACTTTAGCATTAAGTGAAAGCAGTAATATTCGTAACCCATACTGATATACAGATTTTATATAAGTAAGAAATCAACGACAGTCGGACGGATAACTACTACCCTAAGCCCACAATCAAACAAGAACAGGAAATAAGGCGAGATATCGGTCCTAAGTCCTCCAAGTCTTATTTATATAAATATATCAGAGTGGTTACATTTTATAAGCAAATTGATTAAATAAAAGTATTTTTCCAAAAGAACATTTAAATTCTGATTCACTGTTTAAAAATAGTTTGAAAAGGGTAAAACCCGTTTTTGAGGCATAGGGACAAATCACATGTGATTTGAACTAAGAGTAGTGAATCACATGTGATTAATCCTTGTAACTCGGAAATCGTTCTGTAAAACTTTACATAAACATTGATAAGCAACTTGTATCTCCCCCCTAAAACATGTAAAACACTTGAAAGGTTCATTAAAGGGGTATGAACTCACCTGAAATCGCGAAAATCGGGTGAATCGGGTAAATCGGGTAATAGTGTCGATTGAGCGTTTGGTACCAAATAACCACTTAAACACCTTTTAGGACCCTAATGTCATATGAAATATGTATTTTACAAGAAGTTAATCATCTTATGCTTTTCATTATAGAATTTGGACATTCTAGTGTCGTTTTCGGGGTTTTAAGGCCTAGAAAGGGTTCCCGGGAGTGGTACAAGGCCATGAATGATTTACGGGAGGGTCCATGAGTTCACTCTTTTAGAGTTTATGGCCTAAAAGCCACCCATTGGGAGTTTACGGCCGTAAGCCCCCTAGGCTTGGCCGTAAACTCTTGTGACACTCCAAAATGTGTGTTTAGGGCCTTATCTCACTTCCTTGATTTAGTGGTGTGTGTTTTGAACCAAGAGGGAAGGATTAAACATCCTCATTTGTGATATTTTTGGGGAGTTTACGGCCAAGACTTGTTCTTGGGCCGTAAACTCCTATAAGTCCTTCAAGATGAAGGTTTTACTTGTACAACATGGTCCCAAATGGCTTAGAAAAATCCTAGAAGGCCCTATAGTGAGTTTGGAACAATTTGGCATCAATTTTTGGGGAGTTTACGGCCCAAGAACATTCTTGGCCGTAAAATCTTCATTTGGTGTCAAAATGAGGTGTTTAATGGTACAACACACTTCCAAAGGCCTTAGATAAATTCCTTTCATGCATTAGGGTAGTTTAGGGACTTGTTTGACACAAAAACTTGGGTGTTTACGGCCCAAGCTTAGCCTTGGCCGTAAACTCCTCTTTTTGTGTTCAAATGATGTTGTTTAATGCCTTTAAGTGTTCCTTGGAGTCAAGTCTAATTTACCAAACATCCTAGAAGTGCTTTTGGAGCCTTAAACATGGATTTGTGGGGTGTTTGAGGTGTTTACGGCCTAAGCACATGCTTGGGCCGTAAACTCCTTTTTAAGCATCATTCTCTTGTGTTTTAAGGTCCAAACTCTTCTAGTTATAAGCCTTAATTAGTATACTAACATACAAGAAGGAATAACTTGGTCTTTGGCTTGGATTTGGGGGTTTACGGCCTAAGGAGCTTCTTAGGCCGTAAACTCCTCTTTGAACCTTGATTCCTATGGATATTGGCCCTCAAATTCAATGAAGCATGTCTAGAATAAGATAGGGGATGAGTACTTACGTTTGGAAGTCGGAAATTAGCGGAATCGGGGCCGATTTCGAGTCTAGAGAGAGAAAGTAGTGAGAGAGAGTGGGTGTGTAGTAAATGAGTGTTCAAATGTTGTGCTCACCCATTGCATATGTCTCGGGAAACGCACCCGATACACGGCTACCCGATGTTTAAAGTTAACTGGGTTAAAACTTTTTACCCGGGTGAAGTGGTAGAAAAGGTAATACAACTCTATTAGGTTAAACGGGGTTAACACATACGAGTTATATTTCTTACGATAATATTAAGTCATGCATAAACTTAGATATTCGGATATTGACGGTTCCAAATATTACATAAAATAACGTATAGTGACACGTTTCGTTAGTGAAAATGGGATTTGTAACGGTATAGATTTGGGGTTGTCACAGATAGAGTAGAGAGAGGGTGAGAAGTTTCAAAATGAAGTTATTTCAACTTTAAATATGGTTTAGGTTTGACACACGGTGGAATTCTACCCGATACTGACGTTAAACGGGGCTTATGGTCGTACCCGATTAAATTGTCGCAATTTAATGTTTTTGTAACTAAAACTTCTTAAATGGATATTTAGGGTGTTTCATGTATTCTTAATTTACTCCTATCCTTATGAAGTCGTAGTAAAAGTACAAATTTTTATTTGTCTGATCCCAATGTTAACGGAAAAGTTAAATAAGTACGAGTTCTATTAACGGAACATGGGTTACGGTGACGGAATAGTTTCGGGTTGTCACATACAAGTACCCCATAACATGCTAGTTAGGTTGTAAACCTTGGAAATCAAATTTACATGTATTTTAGAGAAAACATAGATCCTTGGTTTCTAGGGTTGCATGTACACCATAGGAGTGCTAGTATGCTGAAAACCCAACAACCTCCGCCCTAAACCAGATCACAAAATCCTCCTAATACATAGCCTACAACTCAGTGAGAATAAAAGATTGTGCAATCAATTCTCAGCAACTCCTCGCAGCATGATGCAAGAGATCCGAGGCAAACTGAACCTTGGCTTTTATGTGATAGGGACTAGTGCGGAAGACACCTTCCATCTCCTCAATCCGACACGAACTCAGAACCCTGGAAGTCCTCCTACCAATTGGCTCATCACCAGAGCCTGAACCACAACCTGAACCTTCTCCAAGCATGCTCATGACCATTCTAAAAAGCATTCATACAAATGATCAAAACATATCCAAATAATCCTCATCCCACCGGCTTCCTAGATTCTTCATGACTATCCTCGAGTCGAGTATGGGTCCTATCCTTTCAGTAGCACATACCCAATACTACCTTCCATACCTATCCATACTTTCCTCAAGAATCATCCCGAATCCTCCAAGTCACCTTCTCAAACTAATACTCCAATTACCCGCTAAGTAGCACAATCAACCCTCTAATGCACTTCTTACGCTTTCCTAGGTTCCAGACCTTACCATGCCATCAGTTTCTAAAGAACTCCCACTAATGTCAGCTAACTACCTTATGAATATAATCCATGCCACAAAGCATAGATAATACTTTGAGTAAAAGATTCAACTCTACGACAGTTAGACTCAGGCAAGCAGCAATCGAGCAATAACCTATGCAACATGTGGCTTAACATATTCACTTAATAGTTAATTCACATCACCAAGCTTTCCACAAAGCACAAAGCAAGAAACAGTCGAGCAATAACACTTCAGGTCATAAGCCAACCAGAGGACGTCTCAAAGCTCATTTACTACCAATAAAGAATTTGAATCTAAAACATCATTCAATTCCTATTAGGCCGCAAGGCATCACATATCAGGCCATTCCACACAATCATCTGAAAATCCATACTAGCATGCAATTCTAAAAGCTCAAACAATTAGGCATGCAAGGGAATCTCTCTTAACATGAAATCCTTACCAAATCCTTATCCCTAATCTATCATGCAAATCTCATAACTATATAACATAACAAACATGTATGGGTATTCTGGGAATCACTTACTTGATCTCGGTTGAGTGGATGCATCACACCCCCTTTTTCTTTATAACAATCTTTTCAAAAGCTTATTTTCTTTAGAAAAATCTTTTTAGAAACTTATTTTCTTTCAAAGGTTTACAATTCCTCAGTTTGAGTTCAGACATACCCGAGAGTGTGCCCAAATCCCCCAAACCAAGGCTTTGATACCAACTTGTAGCATCCTAAAATCTATAAGGTAAAATTTTTATTTTTAGTTCAACCATAAACACCATTTAACCATTTAAATCATTCAAAAGTATATCAAAGTACAAATCCCAAAATCATAAAGTGCGGAAACATGGGTGGATGCGTTGCGATCAAGCTGAGCCCTTCCCCCTCGAACCGGAAGTACCTGAAAACATTTTAAACATAAACTATAAGCACGAAGCTTAATGAGTTCCCCCAAAATACCACATACCATACATACAATTTACCTTGCCTTACAACCATCACTCCCCACCCGGCATTGGGCCCTGCCCGGCACAGATTTGTCAGTAACATGCAATGGGCCCCGCCTAACACACTCCTGAGGCCCCACCTGGAATTGGTCCTCTCCCGGCATACATACAAACACATACAAGACAAGCAAGAGTCACAAAGACAACTAGCACCCTAACCATAATAAATCATGGGTCGGCGTTGGTGTCTTCGACCCGTCAAGCATAGTTAGGAGACTAACCTCAATCAAAAGATAGCAATCTCACACCTAAGTCTGTTGTGCAACGACTCCCTACACTGAACATAATTAATACCAACCCTAGTTACTATCAAAGGTTGAGTCCATAAGTCATAAGGCCTAATAATGGCCCAAACCCAAACTTGGCCCACTAATGGCCCAGGCCCAACTAGAGAACCCTAAGGCCCAACATTGGCCAGAAGTTCCAAAATGGCCTAAAACTAATGGTCCGTGCTCCAACAACTGACCATCACATCGTGACCAGCCCATGGTCACGTCGTGAGTATCAACTCGACCCGGTCCCAACTCAACAGGTCAACTCAGCTCATCAATTTGATTCCAATCATCGTCACGTCGTGACCTTTTCTTGAGTCACGTCGTGACCTAATCCGGATAAAACAGTCGGGATAGCAAGCATCCTCACGACATGACAGGCTTAATCCTCACGTCGTGAGTGTTGCACATACCAACTTTGAGCATTAAGCTCTTATTCCTTACAGCCATAACTTGGGACTTTCCAGAGGGTCTTCCCTCACCCAAAGGATGATAAAAATCATAGCTTTTTAGTCATACATGACTCAAGAACTCACTAGGTCAAAAGAGGGAAAATGAGATCTAGACTCATGCTTGGAGTCTCAAACTATACCAAAACTCAGATCCAAAAACTATATCATAAGAATGACTCAATGATCCATAAAGTTGCCAACTTTATGGATCCCGTGCATGCAATCCATCACCATCATTCAAAAAGGAGCTTAAAACTTAGATCTAGCATGCAAGAGGTAAAAAGGCCAGAGCTTTATGACTTACAATGGTCCAAAAGCTTAAGAAGAAGGTAAGGTAGAAGCTGGAATGCCAAGAGGTTAACTCTACCAAGAACTTCTTCCACTTTAATGAGTCAAAAACCACAAAAGAATGCTTCAAAGTCAGCAAAAATGGCTAAGGACCTCAAGCAAGTCGAGATTAGGGTTTTCAAGAGGCAAGCGAGTGAAGGAGGCTAAGGAGGGGAAACCCTAGCCCTCACATTCCATTAAATACCTGAAATATTAGGGTTTTGGTCATCAGTCGTTTTCACGTCGTGAGGCTCAAAACACCAGTCAACTAGTCAATGGCCACTCACGATGTAACCTCCAAGTCTCACATTATGACCCCTTTCTAAAAGTTATAATCCAAGAAATTAAGTACCTCCATGATCCGAGTGTTAAACGGAGGCAGAATGAAATGTCATGGGTAGCATACGTAAATGTTGAGGTAGCACACCGAAAAAATCGCACTACACCAAAAATATTCTTAAAAAATTTACATTACGCCTAAAAATTTGAGGGGTACCACAGGCTACCCCAGGAACCTACATAGATCCTCCTCTGCATCGATGTCCTCATAAACTAATGATATTTATCAAATGCCTAACTATGAACTCGTCTTCTTTTTACATGAGTGCGTATAAATTAGGACCCCTTGTTTGCAGGTAAGACCTAGCCTCCTCTATAAGTCTATATGTCTGAGCTAGGGGTGGTCAAAAATATCCGCATCCAAACATCCGATCCGAAAAATCCGAAAATACCCGAAAAATCAGATATCCGAAAATTCGGATATCCGGTTTTTCGGATTCGGATACGGATATTAAAATGTGAAAATTTCGGATATTTCGGATATCCGAAATCCGAAATATATAATATAAAAAATTATTAAAAATAGTTTTAATGCATTGGGTTTTTTCATTTGAAATTCAAAAAGACAAATTATTAACATTTTTATTTGGTACGCAAAGTGAGGATGGTATAAATGTTACCTTTTTTATGTTGATTTTAGTAATTTGAGTTTGATTTCTCAAGATCTTCAGGTATCATGAGGTAACTTGCATTTAACCGGACCAAATGAAGTCTTATTATACCTAACAAATGCACGGAAACGTTCTTGTTCTTGGAGGATTTATTTTCTTTATTTAAAACTAATGAATTTCGGATATCCGGTTTAATATCCGAAATTTCGGATACGGATTCGGATATCAATAATCAACTATCCGAATTTTCGGATATCCGGTTTTGAACACCCCTAGTCCGAGCTCTTTGTCCATTCTTCACTTTTGCAAGTCTATGTCCTTTAACATGGTTTTATTCCAACACCTTTAATAAATCCTTCTTGAATAATACTTTGTCATAAGATGAACATTAATCCCACCAATGTAAATGTTACACTGTTACATGATGAATCACGTGATCCTCTATGTAATAAGTGAATAGTCAACATTCTGCAAATTGTCCTCATATTTCGTCCAAGGGACGCAAGTTGTCCGGACTTTGTAGAGGTTATTAATCACTAGATTTGTACATGTAATATATGCATTTAGTTTTAAATCATAAAGATGTCTTATCTTTTGATATAGCTCACAATTTACAGAAATGAGATTCTTATAAACTATAGAAGTTATTATCTTGATAGTATTTTTAATAATCAATAAAGTCACTCAATACCTAACATGACACAATATTGTGCAATTTATTTTATCCACTAATGGTGTTTGCCTTTAAAATAAAACCAAAATAAAGTAAAATTTGTCCACAAATTAATATTATGTATAAGAAAAGCAAAGGAGGCGAGAGGTTGATTCATCAACACCTGCACTTTCCAACCCACATGATCTTTGTCTAAGATATTCAAAAAGACCATACATGCACTCTTCTCAAAAGGGGGTCTCCTCTAATTGAATTTTGCCACATTTCACCCATTTTTTTCACCGAACCATTGCCCCTCCTCCTATCAAGGACCCTACACCAAATGCCCTTCTCACCCACCCTCACTTAATCCATTCAACCAAGTTCTAACACTTGTCACATCATCATTCATCCACGTGTCTAAAACTAACCCTTAAGTTCAAAGGGTCCCGGTTCGTGCCTACATGGATATTTTCAATCATGGACTAGCATTAGACACCCATGAGCCTCCAACACTTTCCACTCCATACCCAAAACCCTAAAATTATTGAACCAAATGGTGACAGGAGCAAAGCAAACCCTCAATCATACTTCCAAAAGGAAAAGTACAGAATGAGGTGCAATTATTCATCCCACATAGTTCGTTCTCCAAACAACCCACAAATGAAAAGTAAAAAAGAAAACTAAATAAATCATTTGGTAATGACCAAAGAAAATGCACATAATCTGCTAATAAATCTTTAATCCATATTTATTAAATTTAAAAATGATTATGTTCTAGCTAGTTGTATAAAAAGTAACGGGTTTATCATGTCAAGAAGAATTGTTATTAAATATATATATATATATATATATATATATATATATATATATATATATATATATATATATATATATATATATATATATATATATATATATTATTTATCCTTTTAATTCTAAGATCTAAAGATGACACAAAGATTTGGAATGAAATTTGCAACAAGCAAAAAGATCGACTTTCTAATGACATCAACAACTATATATCATCCATTTGATGCTGTTCAAAAAAAATCTGTTTGATATTGTACTTTTTGAAACAAAGAATTTCGTGTTGATAATTAGAAAGTAACTTTATTTTTTTTTTTCATAAAAGAAGAAGAAAAAAAGATGAAGAAAAGAAGATAATTTAGAGGGGCCACTTCAAAAGTTAGTACCATATAATATTATCATCATTTGCTAACAAAAACAATTATATTTGCATCCCCATTGTCCTCCCCAAAATAGCCTTCTCTTTCTTCTTCTTCTTCTTCTTCTTCTTCTCTCTCTCTCTCTCTCTCTCTCTCTCTCTCTCTCTCTCTCTCTCTCTCTCTCTCTCCATGATAGAAGTATAGCTGAAGGAGGAGAGAGATGAAGAACACCATTAAATGTTGTATTTCATGCATTCTTCCATGTGGAGCACTTGATGTGATTAGGATCGTTCACTCCAATGGGCATGTGGAGGAAATAAGTGGCACCATTCGAGCAGCTGAGATCATGAAACTACACCCGAAGCATGTACTCAAGAAACCCTCTTCTCCTTCCTACACCGATGAAGGAACAGTTAAGTGTCCTCAGATCATCATTTTGCCACCAGATGCCGAGCTCAAGCGTGGAAAGATTTACTTTCTGATGCCGGTTCCTCCTTCTTCCTTGCCTGAAAAGACTCGTTCCAAGTCAACATCAACCACAAGAAAGAAAAAGAATGTTGTTAGCAGTAAGAATATTAACGCGAACAGCAATCAAGATAATAATTTATTAACAGATCTTCTTGTCTCTGATCGCTACTTGACTGAGATTCTATCGGAAAAGGTGAAGGATAGGAGGAGAGGCCGTGTTGGCGTGTGGAGACCTCATTTAGAGAGCATTTCTGAAGCTACAAGTGATGCGTGAATTAATGTGGTTTTTCTTTTTTTTTTTCTTTTTCTTTTTCCTTTCAAATCTTCTTTTAAAAAAAGTCGAATTCATTTTACATATTCGTATTCGTATGCCACTTAAATCCTGTTATTCTTGTTCTTTTCTTTTTTCTAGAAACCTTTGTATATACAAGAAGGGAAAAACAAGAAATAACATGTAATCTGATGCTCTCTTATGTTTTATTTATGGTTTAAATTTGTGAATATCTTCTAAACCTTTTGAACCTCCCCAATCAAAATAATAACAGTTTTTCAGGTACATAATATTTTTTAATCATTATATATATATATATATATATATATATATATATATATATATATATATATATATATATATATATATATATATATATATATATATATATATATATATATTAAATTCTAATAAATCTAGTATAACTTATATGTGTTAACTCAGCCTAATGAAATCCACAAAATACATTGAACTTATGTATTGAATTTATTTTAGTTTAATAGATTTTTACATATCATTATTTTACTTTGTATATAATTCTATATTAATTGCTTTGTATACAATTTTATATTAATTTTCCTAGGATGAACTCATGAAATATATTTATAATTAAAACGTTTTATTTTTTTTTATTGAATGTCAATTAGACAATGATATCTCATTCAATTTTCTCATTGAACTATACATTATACATTATGGATACTCTAAAATGTAACATTATTGTTATATCAATATATAATTGTAAACATGATTTGAATTATGTATGACTTTTTTACATAACATTTTTAATTATCTTTGTAAGAAAACTACCAAAAGGGTATGTTGCATAACGGTGTATGATTATTGTTAAGATGATCTTAGTAAATGTTTTTACTTGAAAAAGTATTTTCTTATTTTTCTATTTTCTTTTGCAATCATGGTGTTTGTTATTTGGAAATTTGGTTAATCAATAATCAAATCTTATATAGGATTCCGAGTCTTTGGTCAAGTATAAAGAGGATAAATATTCTTCTTATATAAAATGGACATGACTTCCAACAAAATATGATATCACCAAGAGACTTTAATCATGATTTTGTGTTTTCACTTGATAAACAAATGTTAGATGTACATTTTCGTATAACTATGATATTCGGTATGCGATTAACTAAATTCGTAATTAAACTTTAAATAAACTAAGGTTCTTAAGATAAGCAAGTTACTTTAAGGTTGATATGGAATGATAGTCCCCACTAAGCTTTTGGGTACAAGTGGGTATGCCCTAACACAAAGGAGTTGGTTCTCCATAGACATTGAAATGATGATTGATTGATTGATTATTTATATTATTTTGATGGCAATGGCATCCTAAAATTGGGGAACTTTACCTTTTTTCCATATTGTATCCACTGGCTTTGTCGATTAATCATTCCCATACACTTCAACTTTTTCAATTTTCAAATTAACTCATTTAAGCACTCTATTGTAACAAGTAAACAAAAAAAATCTTTTTCAACCATGTTCTGTGCTCAGTTCAAATTAATTCATGATATGATAAAATGTCATATTTACATGTTTTTATCTATTGGCCTCACAATAAACATGGAAGATAAACATTAACGTTAAGACAAGAATACACGGACTATACAATTAAATGTAACATATCTCTTCCAATAAAACAATATGTAATCGAGGATTACGGAGGTAAAATGTTATCGGACAAATCAGATCGCATAAATTCTTTTTGGACTCAATCCATGTTCAATTATTCTTAGTTATATTTGTACATCTACTCAAACACATAGAATATGCTATCACTATAAGGAATCAAGGCAATAGGGGCAACAAATGTCACCGGCAAGAAGTCACTGCAAATGCCTCACGGTTGATGCTCAAAAATCGTCCCTGTTCGGGTCGCCTTGACGTCCTCGCTAGTGCCAAACTTTCGCCGATGATAATGTCGCGGATAATAGTGTCGTTGATAAACTATTTATGTCAATGTAGAAGTACTACTAATATATACAAAAGAATACAAAAAAAATCGTATTTTATATAAAATGTGCATAAAATACTACATAATTCCATAATACATATATAAAAACATAAAACAGTAACTAAAACATAAAACTACTCTTCATTATCGCATGTCACCCTTGTTTTCTCATTCTCATTTTGAGTGGTCAACAATCAAACCCTTTTTTGATATCGGGTTATTAAGAATAACATCAACATCCACCTACAAAATAAATATATAAGGTAAAACAACATACTAAATAAACCAAATTAGCAATTAGCAAAGTACAAAACTATAAAATTCAATACAAATGCATTAAGTTTTTCACCAATTAACGAAATATCAAACTACCAAATTCATAACAAATACATTACGTCCTTAACATTAAGTCACAACTAAAACATATTAACAAAACATTAAGCAATTGGAAATTGAGTAATCTAACTCATATAAATGAAGCTTTTGAAAAAAATAACCAACAACTTTTAATTTTTGAAAAATGACTATTATGTCCCGAGTAAGGTATTCCATAGAGAACTTCCTGATACTAGAGAAGTATTTCAGAGTAGCCTTTCGAAACAGTCAATTTTTTTGTGTTTATTTATCTTTTTTTTAAAATGTATATATTGCAAAAAAGAACATTTCTTGATAATTTTCAAATCTATCAAAACTAATAATTACATAAAGGTAAATATGTTTCAAATAATTACATAAATCTAACAAAACTAATAATTTTTTAAATATATCAAAGCTAATAATTTTTTAAATATATCAAAACTAATAACCAGTGCTTCATATGTTTTAAATAATACTGTATCGTTTAAACGGAACACTATTTTTTTCTTGGTTCCTCAAAAAATTTCCGCCAATCCCTTGCGATATGCAGTCGCTAGGTTTCGGTTGAACCCTCTATCTTATATGATTTTCATATGATCAACATCTCAATAAACTAACACAAAAACACCTTACAATCTCCTTTACTTTCAGACTGTTGTGGTACGTCTGCGTCATTTTCAAGGGTGATTTTGAAACTCTCTTAGGTATGTACATAAGTGGGTTTGGTACCGAAATAGTTGATAACCACTAAAAGTTTGTGGATACAAGCTCGCATATGTGTAACCACTAAAAATAACGGTCCACCCATTGATTCTTCATTGTTTGTTTTGCATGAGAATATGTGTTTTGTGTTTTCCTGAGTAAAAAATGTATGTTTTTCCGAACAAAAATCGTTTTCAGTGGAATTCAAATTATCCTAATCCATAACAGCGAGGGGGAGGGGTGCTTGCTCTCTCGACATTCTCATACCCTCCCAAAAAAAAAATTGCATCATTTTTATAGCCTTTATATCGCCTACTTGTATGACACTTACGCCTTGTTCCCCAGTTTTTTTGTAAATTCATCAAAGGAAAGGGAAGGAAAATTTTGACCGAAAGAAAGGGAGGGGGAGGAAAATATTCATTATACCGTGTTCCCGAGTTCGAAGGAAATGAAAAGAAATGAGAGGAAAATTTTATGTTTTCGTGTTCCCAAGTTAGGAGGAAAAAGAAAATAAAACTTGAAATTTTCCTTCCCCTCACTTTCTTCCCAGATCCGCCCAATTTGGGAGGAAAATTTGGAAGGAAAATATGACTCCAAAATCCTTCCCCTCCCTTCACTTTCCTTCCATTAATGAAACTCGGGAACACGATTTTCCTTCGATACCCCTCACTTTTCCTCCGTATCCTCTCATTTCCCTCCTTAAGTAGAACTCGGGAACAAGGTGTTAAGGCTCGCTCATAACTTTGGAGACTCGGGATCGTTCGTAACCGCTTGAAAATCAAAAAATGACTACAAATAAAATAATGAAAAATAAACAATCAATAAAAATTAACATATTAAATATACTTATATAAATAATTTAATCGAATATGCTCGCGAACATGGCATTCTTTTCGACGTGAGAAACTAATTTCCCTTTTTTCTATCTAAAGCGATGTCCACCAAGATATATTTTCCAACCTCGCAAATAAAGAGGTCATATACATGACCAACTATTGTGTAAGTAGAGATTCTGTCAAACACAAAATACAATTGTTGCTTCTTGTTTTCGTCTCACTTCTTCAAGAGTTTAAGGTTTTTACTCATATCTCTTCTTTTTAGCCGTGGTATAGATGTATTAATAAATATTTGTCGCAATATTTATAATAAATGAGTAAATATAGTAAATAAATAAATTAAAATAAATCTTAATTACCGTCTATCTCATGTGCATGATCATAGTCTCTACTAGGTAGATGTGGTGGATCCTCACTATCGTCTTTATCATGGCACTGAGCCACCAAACATCAGCCATCAAGTACAACAAAAGAAAAACGTCATTACTAGGAAATTTTATAAGATGTAGAATACAATAATACAATGCGAGTTAATTACAAATATAAACAACAAATATAAAGATTTCTATTACAACGAGTCAGATATGATTACAAAAAAATATAAACCATTATATTTAAAGTTAAATATGATTACATATAAAGTGTTTTAATTGTTCTCGTCCTTAGGCACTTTAGTGTCGCGTTCATACATTTTACTATCATTACAATCTAATTAAGTAATTACAACCAAAAGGTCAATGGCCTAGCGGTATGGAATGACCATCTCATATGAGAGGTCAGGGGTTCAAGTCTCGATGGAGACATAGGTGGTTATTTAGGAGTAGATTAGTTAGTTTGCCGTTTGAAAAAAAATTAAGTAATTACAATCTAATTAAGTCAAGACAGTCCCTAGATACATCAAAGCATAATATCATCAAACACATTATAACATAAATGCATTAAGTCTTTAACAATTAAGTCACAACCAAAAATAATTTTGGGATTATATAATTAACTCATTACAATCCCTAGACACATCATAAAATCATTAAGTCCTTAATAATTAAGTCTCAACACATTCTAAATATCTAGCATACACATAGAATCATTAGCACGCACAAACAGTAAGTCAAAATTAGTCAAACCCCACACAACAAAATTAGGGTTCCATAATTGCAAAATAAATTACCAAAATTTATTGTGAGAAGAACTAGAACAATGAAGATAGGTCAAAACCCACACAACAAAATTAGGGTTCCATAATTGCAAAATAAATTACCAAAATTTATTGTGAGAAGAACTAGAACGATGAAGATAGTATATGATCGAGTGGAGAAGAAGAATAAGTAGTAGGTGGTGGTGGTGTTTATAAACCCCCCCCCCCCCCCCCCCCCCAAAAAAAAAGCAGCAAGGGGGAGTGGAAGGGCATTGGTAATGGTGGTTGCATGCTCTTCACCGGCAAAAAGGACGCACGCTAGTGTTGGTACGCTTGTTCGTGGGCTAACATCAAGAAAGGGTGGTGTATCCTGCGTTAGTAAAATCATAAAAGAGAAAAGAGAAGGGTTTAGTGCCACAAACTTGAAGAAATTGGGTGGGGGGAAGCTTTCCATGGTATTATTTTGATGAGAATTAGTGGCGACTTCGATTCACCACGATTATTTTTACAAGAACAAGTATTGGTCAGTGCATCAATCTATAACGCAAATGGCTTAGATTTGTTCTAGACGAAGCACACAAGTCACAACATTGGGCAATAGCAGTGACGTACGATTTAGCGGCGACACCAAGCATGTCTAATAAGGTGCCACCTCTAAAGGTCTCCCCTATCACTTAGTACTAAGGAAAAGGCATATGTATCTTGGTTTTGTCTAGTCTCTTCGTTCCTAGGAGAATTTAAGTCCTTGCTTAGTGATATGGTGGACCTTTGCTTCTGGCCCTTGACCTTGCTCCTTTGGTTAGTTGGGTGTTGGTCATCTCAGCCCAATCACAGAGGTATTCTGCATTTGCGTCCTATATGGTGAAGTAAATGGATGGCCATGCTAATTGAGGATTGTGTACTTCGCATCCCAACAGTAGTGCCTCTAACCCGTAGGGCGAACACTATTGTCACTAAGGTTAAGGTCGTGTGATGTAGTTGGTCTTATAATTCCTAAGTTGTCTTGGGAATTTCTTAAAACGGGGTTCTGAACCAGTGGAAAATCGATCTTTGTTTGTTTCTGATCGAGTAAGTCTTTAACTCGGGATAGGGGATATCGATCCTTGAGGATGGTTTCGTTTTATTCTTAGTAGCCAATGGTCCTATGGACACTTAGCCTTTCCTATTTATGAGATGGATATGCGTTCTCTAAGGTTCAAGTCTTGGTTTGATAACTCTCATAATTACTGGGTCATTCCATCGACCAGATACCTTCGGTGTTTATGTTGGTGCTAAGTGGTCTTGGTGGTCTGGCTATGAGAATGGCTCCATGAGTTGAGTCGATCTCCGAGCTCAACTTGGCATGTAGGTGATATTTCCGAAAGGACTTTGGAGAAATCTTAAGAGGGTTATAAATCTCTAGGTTACCCTCGGTGTCCTTTGCTCCTTGTTTCTTATCCTTATTATGGGCTAGGAAAGAGCGTGGTATTTCTTGCACATGTACCTTAGGGTCTAGATGCCCGGGATAATTCGAGGATTGTTGTTATAAGTTGTAGGGGTTTCGTTAATCTATATGTTAAGGCGAAGAGCCTCATTGTCACATGAATTCCTTATGATGAGGATCAACTCAGCCCATGTCAATTGACACCGTTAGGCTCCTTATTGTAATAGATGTTGGATTGATCTGTAAGGGATGGTTGTTCGAAATGATAGTGTGTTATATGTACATGTTTGTAATGTTACCAATATCATCCTTGGTATTACTATTGTGGTTATTTCGTTTTGAATTTTTGGGTGTCCTAACAATATGAGTGCCTTGGTATAAACGATGTGATTTCGTAGTCTGATTTCTATTAGACCTCTCTATGATGGTTTAATGTAGCCTAGTCGTACATAATTTATGATTGAAGAGATTTTAGAGTGAGTGGTCATGCCCTAAATCCACAGTTAGGCAAGAAATAGGAATTAAGGCGGAACTACGCACTCTAAGCTTGTAGAATCTTAATTACACACGGCCTTACATTTATACTAAGTTAGACTGAGTGATTTGGGAACGTACCAAAAACCTCAGTAGGGTTCTTCGTTGCCCCTTTCATGTCCAATTGCTAAACTCCTCTTGGTCCTCCGTCATTCTTCTCTGTTGGACAATTCCTCTTGAAGTGTTCCGTTTCACCGCATGTGTGGCATACTGGACTTACTTTTGGGTTGAGGGTTGGAGTGACGCATGGGGCCGGGGCCCTACAGTAGCGGGAGGTGTGCCCCTTCTTGCTGCACCTTTTGTAATGAAATTCTCGGCAGACTCCCTGATGATGGTAGTTGCACTTGCTGCAGAGCGGGAGGTTTCCATGATATGGTCTTCTTGGTGCTGGGGTAGGGGGGTCAGTGGGGGTAGGGGTTGCTACAACTTGTTGCCTTTTGGTAGGCCCTTGAGTCGATCCGCTTCCTTTCTTGTTCCCCAGCTTTCGCTTCATGACCTTAGGTTTGGAGGTTGGGGTGTCTTGGTAAGTTGTCCCTTGTTGGTTTCCTTGTTTGTTACTACGGTTAGAATTGCCGACACCGTTTCCATTTCCATTTGGGTTGTTGGCGTTGAGTTGTCCCATGACAGCTGTCACGGTAGCTGTTACAGTGGCTTGGAAGATTGCAGGGTCCATCTGCAGAACTAGTGTTACACCGGCTAGCTGGTTGTTTCCATTGGAATACATGATTTCGTTGCATGATGAGAAACAGGTTCGTGAGTAACTATGGTTATTTCTAGTCGTAGCTCATCTATGATTATAGATATGAACTTATGCATGTACGCATATAAATCACATGTTTTGTTACATGTTTCTCGTTACTTCGACCTACATCCCTATGATGTATTAATGGTAGTATGTAGAAATAGGTATTGTACAAATGTTAAGTTACACTAATAGATTATAGATATCCAATCCTTAAGTTGGCTCAGGTTACACGAGTTCTTGGATGACGTACTTCTCTGGATTTACTACTATTAGTGGTGACGAATTACATGGTAAACCTAGGACTTAGTGCGAATAGTGTAATGACTCTCATATGCCTAAATAGCGTACAAGTTGTCCAACCATTTTGCTCATTTCACGAGTGGCTTTTCTGCTCTCTGCTCTGCTAAGGCTGTCTTAGCCTCAACTTCCATGAGTTGTTACCTTAGGGTGATCACCTCTTCCTTTAGAGGGTGTAGTCGGTTGATAAGGTCCTCCTGTGCTGCTTGCTGGTTCAGTATTGCTCCCGAAGGGTGAGACTTGCTAGGGATCTCTTCGGCGCCTTCATCCATGTCTAACTCCTCATCAAAATCCTCTCCCTCGTGGTTCATCTCTTGGTATTCTTCAGGACCCATTTATGGGTTCTCCCCTTGAACTTCCACTGGTTCTCCCTCGATCCATCCGTTGGCTATAACCGTAGGGTAGTAGGGGTCTTCGGGGGGAAGCTCAGTCATGTTACCTTCACGAGAGTGGAGATATGAGATACATGTAGAAGATTTAAGTGTGGAGGTCATATGGTATTCTAAAATGCTATTATAGTATTACATGTTTGATCCTAAGGCTTTCTGATGTACGAAATCGATAAGTTTTTAGACTTATTTCAATTGTTTAGTATCATAGAATATCCCTATAGTATTTTTAAACTTTAGATTTGGCTCTAATGCTCCTTTGCATGTAAGGTCGGTAAGTTTTAGGCTCGTTGCAACACTACCCTCAAGCACATGTTGGTCGTATCTTAAATAAATATAGTTGATTAGGCTATATTTATCCCAGATATGATTACATAACTGCCCAGGTTTGATTGTAGTGTTCAACATCTAAATACTTTTCTTTCGTTCTTATTATGATACGGTTCTATCAAGTATGTATACTTTTAGAATATACTTATATTCTTAAGGTATACTTTTAGTCATAGTGTTTTTAGTCCCATTGTATTTATAGTTGTATATCTTGTATGGTTAGATATACTAGTTCACTATAAACAATGCTCTGATACTAATCTATCACACCCCCGAACCAAGACGGCGAAAACATCCGGAGGTGGATGACTTCATGTACAGTATCATAACAATTGAATATGAATGAAACATAGCAACCAAATATCATACATTAGAAATACACACTTACACATTTTACATATTGAACTTGTTCATCAGTTACACAAAAGTAAGAAAAGTAAAATTTCTTGAAGTCGCACCACTTAATCTCATAGCCGAGCTTATTACCTGTTACTGGATCCTTGATAATATAAGTCGTTTTGAAAAACGTCAACTAAAAAGTTGGTGAGTTCATAAGTATTTTTGTGTAAAATGGTTTTGTACTTGTTTAGAGTAGTTCTCATAGTGCTTTCAAAAATCCGATATTTCTATAAAAATAATTTGTAAGTCTCGTTCTAAAACTGTGAATATATGATTGCCTGTCCTAGGTTATCTTTTGTTTGCAAAAGTGAAGCGAATATTCCCATAAAATCCGATATTTTCTAAAATGAAATGGTTTGAAATATTTGTGTCAATCTTATATTAATGCATGTGTGTTAATGTTTGCGAAAATAGAAAGAGAATGATCCCAAACAACCCGATGTTGTCTGCGTAAGAGAATGTTGGAATCTCAACCCCCGAGGTTGAGTACCAGCGAGTATAGGTTACCGTTTTATTCAAAAAGAAAAGAGAATGGTTTCCTGTAAACTTTATAACGTTAATTACTCTAAGTGAGTCGTTATAACCATACTAAATAATGACAATTTCGCCTTCCATGGCGTTTTTCGGACACCGACGGAATAAGGTAAGGTTTTTGTCACCCTAGACTGGCCTAGTCTAACTGTAGCGAATAGCTCAGGTGTGGGGTGTCACCCCTATATAGATTTATACACAAACTTCCACTCTCCCTCCAAAAGACTCTGGTTATAACTACAGGCTACGATTGTACACTCAATAGGTGTCAACCGACACGTCTCACTAGATCCTTAATCGAATTTACGCGGAAAAGAAATAAAAAAATATAAGGTATATACCAGACCCAATAAACATGTAAGTGGACAACTAAGTCCCACTAAATATGTATATTATTTCGAGGCTCGAAAGGAATATGAATATATATATATATATATATATATATATATATATATATATATATATATATATATATATATATATATATACATACATACATACATATAAGTTAACATGTCTAAATGTTTTAAAAGTATATATAAGTTATACAAACTTGCATCTAACACAAGTATAAGGCTTTTAGCATGATAAAAATAATTTCTTATTTTTGACCTTTCTGTCCCTGTTTTTAGAAAAATCATCGTAAGTCGAAATTCGGATCCGTAAAATCCGAGAGTTTGGGAAATGATTCTACTTTATTCATAAGTTTTATTAAGATTTTTAATGGCCTCAAACCAGTGTGAAAATGTTCATCTTTACCGACTGGTCCGAAATGATTCCTGAAATGATAGGCAGTTTTGTAAAAATCACCAAACATTGTAGACAAATCGTATGAACACGAGCGATTAGTCATTTTAAAGTCATAAACCTGAACTTTGCATGTAAAACAGTTTTGAAAAGTATTATAATTAAGGTGGTCAAAACGGTCCGTAAATAGCCCAAAATGTTTCTATTGAAAGCTGATTTTTGTGTTTAGGTTATAGATGTTTGAACACAATACTTGTTTTTGCTATTTTGAGTGTATAATCTCAGATCTACAAGTTTACATGTAATATATATGACAACACATACTTTTCTCATGGTTTTTATGAAGATCTAAGTGATAAACTTCTTGTTCAAGTAAAGATCCATAGGTTAAACACATAACACAATGGTACATGCAAATATCCAACGGTTAAATGAGAGTTGACTTGTATCCTCCCCCCGAAAAGATGAAAAATACGAATGATATGGGGGTATGAAGCTCACCTTGGGGTTTGATCGTTTTTTAAAAGGAAAATGGAGTGAGTTTTCGGCCTTAGCTAGCTTCTTTGAAGAGATTGGTGGAGTTTTGGTGTTCTAGGATCATCATCACGAAAAATGAGGTGGTTAAGAGAGATGATCTTAGCATAAAAATGGAAATAAACAACTTAGATGTGAAATGGACTTACCGAGTTGATGATCTTTTGAAGAATCCTTCTTACCACCTACTTATACTTCACGATTTTTGAAGAGAAAAGGAATGAAGTTCTTGGAGTTTATAGAGATATGAGAGAGTTGTGTGTGTGTGTGTGTTTGGATGAGAAATGAGAGAGGTGGTGGTGTTCTTGGCCGTAAATAGAGGGAGGGAGGAGAGAGGTTGAAACCTAGACATTTGGTGGACAATACAACTCCTAGATATATGATGGGTAAGTGCATGGATACATGTCATGCAAAAATGATGTGTCACAAGCTAATTAATCCATATGATATCTCTTTTTTTTATGTATATGGTCGATCGGCCCTATAGGAGAGGGAAAGAAAGAAAATTTTGGGCTTGGTTTTGAATGCAACCGAGACACATTGGCCCCCTAGAGATTTTTCGGCCCAAGAAGGCCCATTTACGGGTTTGCGGCCCAATGAAGCTAAATGGAAAGGGTTCTCGGCCCAATAACTTGGAATAATTTCTCGTGGCCCAATAAAATCTAGGAAAATGTTTACGGCCCATTAAGGCCCAAAACAGGTCTTATGGCCCAAAAGAACCAAGTTGAGGGGTTATTGGCCCATTAGGGCCCAATAAGAAGGGTCTGGTCCATTAAGAATGTTTTAGCCATAAAAATGCTAAGATGGAGTATTGGGTCCACTATGACCTAATAAAGGTATTCACGGACCAATAATGAAGTATTGTACCAATAAGAGTTTTGGGTTGAGAATTCTTAAGCTCGGGCCCGAAATGATTGACTTTGGCTTATTGGATCGAGTTTTGGGCTTATACACAGAGATTACATTGTTCAGGAATTCACATCTTAACCTAATTTTTGTCAGTTGTGACAGTATCAACCATTATTGGTATTCATATTATTAACATTCACCATTTTCGATGTGTGACACCCTTGACACCCGTTAAAAGCACTACATCTACACAACTCAATGGTCTCCAACTTGGAGGCTAATTAAATAATCAATTGTCTTCCAAGGGGTGTACCTCTTGTAAACCCAACACTATGTAATCTCCTGTTTTTCTTTAGTTTGTAACCTTCTCATCAATCACCTAGAAGGTCGGTTGAAATAGGACACAACTTTAACTTCTCTATTGTCACCATCTAGGTAAATACACATGTTGGATTCTTCATACCAATGATTTTCTTCAAGTACAATGTACCATCAGATGAGATACCACATTGATAAAACAGTATCCCATATGAATGTGTTTAGTCCTACCATTAAACATTAGATTTTTTATAACATGAATTTTACTTTAACTATTACAATGAAGAATATAATTTCTTTATTTCTTGCCCAATATTAATTGAATGTTATTTAACTATATAAGTGTGGCATCCCTAATTTTCACGGTCTGAAAATACCTTTTATTTATGTTTATTTTAAAATCGGAGTAGTGCAAAATTTTTCCCATAAAAAGTATTTCCGAAAAAATGTTTTTCATTGATTATTATAACTTGGGATGTCATAACCGATACAAAACATAAGCATAAACATAGTTGTTACATGCCTTACATTAACTTATTGTACTAATGGCCTGAACTCCTTGAATATCTGAGTGGATTGTACATTCGTATCGCTACCTATGATACAAAGAAACTGGGTGGGTCAGGCTTATGAGTTTGGTGAACACATGGGGTTTTCAACCCACAATATTGTAATTATATATTTTTCGCAATAAACAATTGACCCGCTTATCCATTCCCATTATTCTCACACTCTAATCCCTAAATGCTAATCTCAAGAGACCTACCCTACAGGATCTCAATGAGTAGATAATACTGCTTCGTGGAATCCATAGCAATATATGTCAATAAGTGAACCCTAAGGGGGATAGAGTACCCGAATCAACAACTTCCATTTTCCCTAAAAGGTATGATCATTAACACCACCTCACTACTAGAAAAATAGCCTTTTACGACGCGCGAACCATGACACGCAGTGATTTATGATACGCAAAGGTGAGTGTCTAAAAAATAATGTCATCTCTTCCAAAATTTAAAGGATTTCAGACGCGCATTTTTGCGTGCCCTAAAATTAGTGTCTAAACAAAAAAAACACGGAGGGCACCTGCGTGTCGTCTACGACCGTCGCTTTATAAATTTTAATAGAACGCGCGCGTTCCATCCGGGGAAAATGAAATCCCAAAAACTTAAAATCCCCGCCTTCCTTTTTTTTTTCTCCCTCCACTTTAATTTCCTTAGTAGCTAGGGCTTTTTTTCAAGAACTTGCCCCGATTGCCCTCCTGTACTACTCGTTCTCTCTTCAACTTCCTTTTCTCTCCTTCTCACTTCGACAAACCCTTTCTCTTCTTCTCAGTTCTCGACGTTGACAGCTTCTCCCACCTCCGACGTTTCTCTTGGTGTTGGCGCCTCCCACCTCTGACCTCCGTCTAACCCCGCCCCACCGTCCAACGCTTTCCAGCGTCACCCAGCCGATGGAGCCCCTCATCTTTGGCAATCTCACCTCACCTGCCCTTGCCAGCAACATTAGGTCCGGTGACCTTAGGGTCACTGCTTCTATTGCTCAAATTTACAAGCCCTATGTCTTATTAAGGTATGTTTTTCTTGATTCTAACTTCTCAATGTTTTCGTTCTTCTATAAGAACCCTAGCTTTGCTAAATCTCTTTTTCTTTCCGGCTTAATTTCTCTCTATTTCATTTACGATCGAAGGAACAAACTTCCGATATTTGGTGAAACTAACAATCGATGATGTGTGATTAGGTGAAATAATCAACTAGGGTTAACTAGGAACAAAGACACATGGAAACAGGAAAGGGGATGAAAAAGAAACACACAATATGTTTGATTAGGTGAAATCATCGGTTTTGGCAATTTTCTTGCCATCATTGGTACTACCGGAAAGCTTAGTTAGCAGGAGGAGTCGCTTCACTTTGGCTAATACAGATACAGCAGTCTCTGCAGCATCAATGGAAGATGATGTTTTGGCTAATTTGATCAGAGGCTTCACATCCCCTTCTACAATATAAGAGATTTTGTTCTTCGACAAAGCACCCAAGGCCCGAGCTGATTGAGTGGCAATAATTTGAGTGTTGCTTGTTAAAAGCTTCATCAAGGATGCACAACCTCATCAGTTGCAATACTATCACATATACCTTGACGAATGCTGAAGAGGTCAGCCAAGACAGAAGTTGCATGTTCCTATGTTTCCTCATTTGAAGAATTAAGAATCTGAACAAGCGATCTCAACCCTTTATAAGCATCTGATCCTTTTTTAACAAGGTCATAATGTGATGCCATGGTAAACACATGACCTAGTACTTCAATTTTGTGGGCTTTTGATTTTGGGGTGTCCCCACAAAGCAGAGCTAGTAGCTGATTAATAGTGGCAGCACCAGCCTTGCGTATAAGCTTTCTTAGTGCCTTCCCTGAGGCTTCTTGTCCCTTTGTTCCACTAGTTTTCAAGAACCATAGGAAAACAGGAATTGCTTCAGCACTTTCAACACATGCATAGATATCTTCACTGTGACAGCATAAATTCCACAGATAAGAGAGCTGCTAGAATCCTTTGGGTATGTAGTTTTATAATTTTATGATTTTTTTTAAAAAATATTTTTACAAAATGAAAGTTTAAGAAATTTTATTGATTCAGACCGCTGCGTGGGTTTGATCTTGTGAAGGATAGAGATTCTGGAAACTCTAAAGGATATGGTTTATGTGTCTATGAGGTAATTAGCACCCTTTTTTCTTTAAATTAAACAATATGAATTTATAAATATTCTTAGTTTTTAAACATTTTTGCACCTTGTCCTAAGTTAAGTTAAAAAAGGGCGTTATTGTCAGTTATTCTTTCTTCCAATAAATATAAAATATTTGGGAGTTATTTTCAGGATCAAGCAGCCACAGACGTTGCCTGTGCTGCACTTAATGGCTTAAAAATGGGGGATAAAACACTCATAGTCAGACGTGCAACCATCAGGTTTTTATTTAAAATATCCTTTATTATTATTATTATTATTATTATTATTATTATTATTATTATTATTATTATTATTATTATTAATTTAAATTTTTCTCAATCCTTGTGGGCTTTATTATTATGAACAAGTTTATGATAAATCTGATGTTTTTGGTGCTCTTTATTTTACTGCAGCGAGCAGATGAAATCTGAACAGGAGACCATTATGGCCCAGGCTTAACAACATATAGCTATGCAGGTACTACAGAGTTTATTATTATTATTAATTATTATTATTATTATTATTATTATTATTATTATTATTATTATTATTATTATTATTATTATTTATATACTTTTAATGCTTTGAAACTTCATGTTTTTATTTGTAAAAAATGGCCTTACAAGTTGGAGGGTTTAATCTTCCCGGATTACCAAGATTACCTGATGAGATTCCAACTAAAGTTTTGTGTTTAACTGAGGTACCTTATGTTTTTTCTTTTTTAAAAAGAAAAAATGTAAATGATGTTTAAATAATATTTTTAAGAAAATGTTAGGAGTTGGTTAATATGGAAAACCTCATTTTGAGAAAATATGATATTTTTGAATAATTTTGGTAAAAGCAAGCATGGTTTTTTTGGTGCAATGAAGGTGATCAATGCTGATAAATTGATGGAGATCAACTTATCAAAAGTAAGTTATTCTTTTCACCCTTTTATTTAATATTTTTGTGATTGAATGAAAGTATTAATGAAAGTAATTGACAACCCTTTTTCTGTAAATGATGTTGTGATTGTGGGAGAGGTGTTGTGTTTTTCTCTGTTGCTAGGTAACCTTTTCAACAAGAACATTCTACTTAAGCAGGTGAGTAATCAAGATTAAGGGAGACTTGTAATCATCTTTGGCATTCCTTTCAAGTAAGAAACAAAGTTGTATGATTATTTGTTAGTTTTATAGGAATGTATAACACATGTTAGCAATGTATTATTTTTTTTTAACATTTGAATGATTCTTTGTATGACATTATAATTTGTGCAATTTATTTTATTTTTTGAGTATGAAATTTTATTTATATTATGCAATGGATTGTTTTTTTGTATATTGTATTTTATTTCTATTATAAGAAATTAAATGCAAATTTAATTTAACAATTAATAAATATATAAATTTATTTTTTTTAAACATTTAAATTTACGATACGCAAAAATGTGTGTCATCTTCATTTATGACATGGCCTTTCTTGACAGGGGCTTTCTTGATACGCATTGCGTGTCATTAACACGCGCGTCGTAAGGTTACGACACGCGAATGCGTGTCGTCTTCCTTTATGACAGGGCCTTCCTTGATACGCATTGCGTGTCGTAAACGCGCATCGTAATTGCGCGTCGTAAATGAGTGTCGTAAATGCGCGTCGTCTCTCTTTATGACAGGGCCTTCCTTGACGCGCATTTGCGCGTCGTCTGAGCCTTTTACGACGCGCAATGAGCGTCGTAAAAGGCTGTTTTTCTAGTAGTGCCTGTTGGTTTTCCACCAAACTATTTACAATAGTAAGTGGTCGTCACCTATACTCTATTAGATGGGTGGTCCTGATAATACAGATAGTATAATGTGTGGCCTCTCACCATTATTTTATTTTCCCAAAACCCTTCACTACCCAACCCATTATTTTATTTTTTTCCCAAAAACCTTCACTTCCCAATGTGAATATGATAAAGTAATTAGTATAAGTAAAATCATATCATATTATAGCACAAATATCAAGAACACAGATAATAAGCACATGTAGAATAAAAAGATACTTCATATCTATTTGTAATCTGAAAAGTAACTATACACTCACATGTTAAAGTCGGTGCCTCAGAATTTGGGTAGAGTTTCACCTAGCACCTCGACTTTTCCCTTGATCTGACCTAGGTATGATTGTTACTAAGTCTTAGTCCGATATTCCTCATGAATAATGATTGTCTAGATTCAAAAACAATCCAAATGTCTACATCAAGATCTATCAAGTAAGGAATAGCCAAGTAGGATCATATCGGAAGTAGGGTTTGTTTGGTATAAAGAGTATACTGTTTGAGAATCCCACTTTAAACACATCACTAAATTCAGCCTAGACATCCCTCCTGTAAGTAGATCAATTAGTATAATTACATGTAATCACTGATAAATCTTATTTATAGGTTCATAATAATGACTATGAACATAAATATAAGTTACATTGAAAGTAATATGAGTGTAGCTTAACTTACTAAGATTTTATAGTGAAAACTGGAAGATTGCACTGGTAGAACTCCGACACGAGAGCTTCTACTAGTCGAGGCTAGCTATCTAGAGATTCGCTAAACTAGAATACTCTGAAATCTAGAAGAAGAGATCCCAAAACCAGGCTGAGAGGAAGTTGAGAAAGGTGTGGAGGCGAATGAGGGGTTGCTGCCCCTTTTATAGGCGATTTTTAAATAAGCGTGATGCGCCTTTAGAGGTGCACATCGCGCACTTAGGTTGTCATTCCGTTCCATGTGTCAGCTTCCCTATAGTCCGTGTTGCCAACTTTTAGAAGCGCATGTCGTGCAAAAACGCAGATTTCTAAATTCCGTAACTTCTTCATATGAGAACCATTTTCGACGATCTGTATATCCATGTGTAGCTATCGACGAGATATACTACTTCCATTTAGACTCTGTCGGCTAATTTTCAATTTGTTTTTAAAGTTATATTTTTATAGGCATAGACTGGTAAAGTCCATAAAAAATCATACCTCTTCCATACGACATCCGTTCTCGATTGTCTTTAAATCTAAGTAATTGTATCTACGATATATTAAACTCTTGTTTAGATTGTTTTGGCTAATAATCAACCAAATTATATTACGATTTCTATGTCTCGCACTGTTGCGCTGAAACTTCAAAATATCATAATTTCCTCATATGAAGTCAGATTTTGACGTTCTCTATATGCACACTCTCGGTTTAACAACTATGACCTTCGTTTAGATTATTTTCCCTAAATAGTCTTCTATTGAAAACATTTATTTATCGTTGTGACAAACAATTATCCTATTATTCTTTAATCATCTAGTCCTACCTTGCGGGCGTTACAACTATCTCCTTCTTAGGATGATTACGTCATGGAATCATCAAAAAAACAAGGTTTATAAAATGATTTTCCATGTTTCCTTTCCATCCTATGTGATAATTGTAGCTCCTATGTACATTCAAATCTGCAAGTAATCACTGCTTCAACCTAGTTGGCGGTGGAAACGCCAGACTATGGGATGATTTCAGGGATTACACCAAAAGTTCTATCATCCTGCCGCTCGAAAGTGTACTTCACGTGTGTCGTACTCGTCCAGACATAATATTATTTCATTAGACGTATTCTATAGGTATGATACCACTCTATAGGTATTATTTACGATATCTTTTGATAGGTATTATTCACTATCAAAGTCTCCTTTTCAAAAAAGTTGTATACTAGCTCTAATATAGTAATTAAACACTAGAAATCTGAACACATAAAGTTTCCAGATCAAGGTCGGCAACAGACCTTAAATCTATTCTAGTAATTTAGCTAGGCAACCTATGACATAATATGATGAAGATCATTTAGCACATAAAAGCATATAAAGCATATACCCTAAAACATTCTAGTGCTAGTGTCAATTCATGTATACTACCTAGAATAAAATGGACACTCCCCTCACGGTCATTACTTAGCATTCTAAGTTTAAGTATAGAGATCCTCAAAATTCCTAGTTTGCTTAAACTAATTTTCTAATACCAATTGTGACATCCCCAATTTTCACAGTCCGAAAAGACCTTTATTTATACTTATACTAATGGCCTAAACTCCTCGAATCTCTAAGTGGATTGTACCTTCGTATCGCTACCTATGATACAAAGAAAATGAGTGGGTCAGGTTTAGGAGCCTAGTGAGCGCATAGGGTTTTTAACCCACAATATTGTACTTATATATTTTTTCATTAACAGTTAACCTGATTACTCATTCCTGTTATTCTCACTCTCTGATCTATAAATGCTAATCACAAGCGACCTATCCTAAAGGACCTCAGTGAGTAGACAATACTGCTTCGGGGAATCCGTAGCAATATGTGTCCATAAGGTAACCCTAAGGGGTATAGAGTACCTGAAGGAACAACTTCCCTTTTCCCTGAAAAGTATGATCATTAACACCACCAATTGGTGTTCCACCGGACTATCTAGAATAGTAAGTGGCGGTCATCTATACTCTGTTAGATGATTGGTCCTGGTAATACATATAGTACAATGTGTGGCCTCTCACCATTATTTTATTTTCCCAAAACCCTTCACTACCACACCCATTATTTTATTTTATTTCTCAAAACCCTTCACTACCCAATGGGAATATGATAAAGTAATTTAATAAAATAAAACCATATCATATTATAGCACAAATATCAAGAACACAAATAATAAGCACATATAGCATATAAATATACTTCATATATATGTGTAAGCTGAAAGTAACTATGCACTCACTTGTTAAAAGTGGATGCCTCAGAATTTGAGCAACGTTTCGCCTACCGCCTTGACTTTTTCCTTGATGTGACCTAGGTATGATTGTTACTAAGTCTTAGTCCAATATTCCTCATGAATAATGATAGTCGAGATTCCTCAACAATCCAAATTTCTAAATCAAAATCTATCAAGTAAGGAATAACCTAGTAGGATCATATCGGAAGTGTGGTTTGTTTGGTATATAGTGTATACTATTTGGAAATCTCACTTTAAACACCTCACTAAATCCATTCTAGACATCACTCCCGAAAGTAGATCAATCTTTATAATGACTTGGAATCACTGATAAATCTTATTTATAGGTTCATAATAATGACTATGATCATAAATACAAGTTACATTGAAAGTGAAATGAGTGTAGCTTAACTTACAAAGATTTTCTAGCAAAAATTGGAAGATTGCACTGGTAGAACTCCGACACGAGAGCTTTTACTAGTTAATCCTAGCTATCTAGATCTTCGCTAAACTAACTCCAAAATCCCGAAGAAAATATCCCAAAAACCAGGTTTAAAGGTTTAAGAGGAAGTTGAGGAAGGTGTGGAGACAAATGAGGGGTTGTTGTCTCGTTTATATGAGAATTTTTATATGTGCACCATGCCTTTAGAGGTGCGCATCGTGCACTTAGTCCTATGTTTCTCCTGCCGTTTTGTGCTACGTATCGGCTTCCCTGTGGTCCGTGTTGCCACCTTTTAGAAGCGTGCAGCGCAAAAACACAGATTTTATAAATTTCATAACTTTTTCATATGAGCTCCGTTTTTTACGTTCTTTATATCCACATATAGCTATCGAAAAGATCTAGATCTTTCATTTCAACTCTGTCGGCTAATTCTCACTTTATTTTTAAAGTTATATTTTTATAGGCATAAATTGGTAATGTCTCTATAAATATCATAACTCTTTCAAATGACATCTATTCTCGACTATTTTTAACTCGAAGAAATTGTATTTATGATATCTTCAACTCTCGTTTAGATTGTTTCGGATAACAATCAACTGATTTCTATTTTGATTTCCATGTCGCGCAATGATGCGCTGAAACTTCGAAAAATCATAACTTTCTCATATGAAGTCAGATTGGACGTTCTCTATATACATGCTCTCGGTTTAAGGACTACTATGACCTTCGTTTAGATTATTTTCCCTAAATTGTATTCTATTGAAAACATCTATTTATCATTGTGACAAACAATTATCCTATTATTTTTTAATCATATAGTTGTATCTTGTGGGCGTTACAATAAGCTTCTTTCCAGCTTCTGCAATGGCCATGTATTATGCTTATTTAGTTGAAATCAATGTTGTTAAAATCGGCCTAGGCAGTTTCTTACTGTCTATGATTAATGCTAGTCAGTCAAGTTAGGCAGAGTCGGTCATGGGCGGTTGTAGGCGGTCCTAGGCGATCTAGACGGTCTAAGCCAGTTAAAAAGTCAGACAGTTAAAATTTTAAAAAAAAAATATCCCCGATTAGTCATATTTATGATATTGGGTGACTAAATAATGATGATTGATTACTGAAACAACTGAAAAGATCCTCAATTAGTCTAAAAATTATTATATACGTTGATTTAAATAATTAGACGATTGAATATGCCAAAGTTTTATGGTTATTTACTTGTTTTGTTAGGATATAGGTAATATTTAATTTTTAAAAAATAAATTATATTATAATTAAGGGTCACCTCCTAGGCGTTGATTAATACCCACCTAGACCAATTAGTCTTTTAACCCCACTTGACAATCCGATCAGCGCCTAGCGACTTTTACAACCTTGGTTAAAATAATAACTTTTATATTAAATCTGGAAATTAAACTAATTTATTGTACCCGAAATAATAAACACATAACCTCTAGTGATCTTCCCCAAATCAGAACATCTACCCAAGTATGTATCTATGAATCCTTCCAAGACACCCTGTTTTTCTTAAATACATGGAAACCTCAGAAGTGTCTTTTAAGAAGCGTAACAACCACTTGAGTGCTTTCCAGTGTTCTTTCCTTGGATTAGTCATAAACCTCCTGACAACTTGCAGCGCTTGAACAATATAGGTACATGTGTATACCATAACATAAATCAAGTTGCCTATGTTCGAGGCATAAGAAACTATATCCATATCCTCCATGTCTTAATCTCTTTTTTTATTGTTTATTTGAGATCTTACACTGACTTCCCAAAGATATACTTTTGTATTTATCATATATCATGTTGAATTTTTCCAACCCTTTCATAATATACTTCTCCTCTAAAATCTATAAAGTGCCTATAGCTCTATCTCTCACTATATGTATACCAAGTATTTACCTAGTTCTACCATATCTTTCATCTTTAATTATTGAGACAACTACCTCTTCAGTTTTTGATTTCCTTCATGCATGTTCTATCCACCAACATGTTATACAGTATAACAAAATGATAATTTTTGATGAATTAAACTTTTTTAAGTAGAAACATTAATTTATCTCATATATTGTGTACTCGTTCCTCTACATTAAGTGGTCGACTTCATGTATCATTTTCTTAATGTTTTCTTTAATCGATGCAATCTCTTCTTTAATTTGCACACAAAAATTTCCTTACAAGTCATATGAAAATATTCTGATTGTGTCATGTATATGTCTTCATCAAGGTCACCATTTAAGAACGATTTCCTAGTATCTACTTGCTCCAAATGTAAGACTTTTGTAGCCATAATAACCTAAACCAATTTGATTGTTGTCATCTTCACAA
Organism: Lactuca sativa; assembly: GCF_002870075.4. Classification (NCBI taxonomy): domain Eukaryota; kingdom Viridiplantae; phylum Streptophyta; class Magnoliopsida; order Asterales; family Asteraceae; genus Lactuca; species Lactuca sativa. Next base: position 78,102,140 of record NC_056626.2, on the reverse strand, counting down.
CTAGAGAGATAATATCATTATAATCAACTCCTCTTTTTGTGGAACCCCTTCACCATAAATTTTTCCTTACATCTCTTGTTGTATTGTTATGTAGTGCTTTCTTTCTTGTAGGTAAATTAAATAAGGACCAAGTCTGGTTCTTATCAAGTGAACTCATCTCATCAACAGAAAACAGTTGTGTGATGGAGAGTGACTATATGGAGGTCTTATCTCTCTAGTATATCTTCTAATAGTTTGGGTTACTTCTTAACATCTAGCATCAGATTCTAAACTTCTACTAGCTTCAAAGCTCTTACTCTCGTCTAAGCTTCAACTACATTCTGAGATCTCTTATCTCTAAAGTGCTAATATAACTTGAATCTCGTTCTCAATAACCCACATGGAGCACAACTTGGTGTTTTACATGTGGCTTTTTCTTCCTTTCATTATCTACTTTTATATTGTCTTTATAAAGGGAATTCTTATTGAATATGACATCTTTACTTCTGATGATGCTATTACTCTTATCACTCAAGAAACAGTATCTAATGCCATCCAAACCATATCCAATAAACATGTATATCTTGTTTTTTTCCCTAATATTGTCTTTTAGCATCATTTATTTTGATATAAGAGACACATCAAAATACTCTCATCTTTGTAAGAGTTACCTCCAGACCTTGTTGAAATCTTAAACCCATACCAGAACCAAGGGTCCATTATTGATTAGATGAAATCTTTAGCAACCGTATATGAAGCCTCATACTCTTTCCCTCTCATTTAGTGTTATGCTTATTCCTTCTCGTCTACATTTTGAATCAGTTTCCCTAGAACCATCTACAACATTCAGATCCCATTCTCAACATAGCAATCAATGAACACTTTATTGTGGTACCCTCCCTCATTATCCAACTTCAAACTCTTAAACTTCTACATAGTCTCATTATTATATGGGGATGTGTACATCAGTATGAATTAGATCTAACTTCCTAACCATAGGATACATTTATATCTTCATATATGTGACCTTATCCTATAATTACCATAAACACGTAGCTTATATAAATCCATAGTCACAATATTGAAATTTGAATTCTTCTTTTTATATGCTACCATCTTTAAAACTTTCTCGATCATGAGTCGAAGTCTTTGATGCAACAAAATAAATGTACCCACATACTTAATAGCCATATTTTCCCAATCGGCATACACCTTCTATTGGTGAACTCTAAAGTCCACATGCTATAATTTGTTATCTAATTAGCGCTCATATATTAACATTCTCTTTATTTTTTAATGTATATGACGTTATTCAATGTCCAAATCAATCCAAGATATGTCTTGAGGAAAACTTCCCCAACACTTATATTATCAAGAATTCTTTCACCAGCTAATCTTATATTGCATTATAATGCTTGAAATTATACATCACTTCATTACATAGACTAGCATGGAATGATATATGAAAATCCATAAATCCAAGATTTGACTAGACTCGCTATGCAACAAATCAATGCATCATAAAAACTATGATAATCTCTAAGTTATACTCCCCGTCCACCTAACTACACCTTTGACCTTTTTCTACCAAACCTCTTGCTCTTGTACCCTCTTTCTTCTACACATATAGATTTCATCTACTCCTCTTTAAGCTAGAATCAAGTAATCGATTAATTATTTGTATGTCTTTGTTAATGTCATGTTATACTTTTCATCCTTTAATTAATTTTTCAAGTTTTATGAATTATCATATATTTAGCTTGTTTATCTGATTATGTTTTATTTTTCCCCTTTCACTTATTGTATCTATATGTTCTTATTTTTGTATAATCTTGATGATAATGCTTTCATAAGATATAGAACAAGAAGGGGGTTCGTTTGTATTTCTTGAATTTTCACCTCCTTAATCACAATGGTTTTGACGAGATTTCGGCTCTTCGATCAGCCTTTAAGGAGATCTTAAAATCAAAATGAAGAAGACATATCATGAAGCTTAAATTGATCATTGGGTTTTATTGTGGGTACCTTATATGTCATACTTCGAATTCATAGAAGAAAAGGATAACTATTTCATAATTACTATTATTTCATGTGATTGTTCTTTCCTAAAAAAAGTCACAAGTTTGTTATACCATGTGAGTGTTTGAAGCTGTAGTTATATGGTCTCTTGAGAAATTATCAAATACTTGAAGCAGAAACCCATTTAATAAGTCATGTTACAGGATGTATAAATATCCCGCTATTAAACTATGAACACTATAGGTATATAAAGTTGTAAGATTATAAGGTTGTGTACTTGTTTGAATGAGTTTCATTTGGAAAAATTCATGCTTATGTTAATATTTCTAGTTGTTTGAAAGAGTTTCAAACGGAGTGCAAATTCTATGAATTTTGAAACAGAAGATTCATATTAGGTTTTAACATTATAATGGTTCTTTCAAACAAGACCCTAAGGAAACTTGGCCTCTCTCATAACTATATCCATAAGAAAACACAATGTTGTTATCAAAAGATCCTAACTTGTTGGATGTTCTTAGATCTAATATAAAGAATTCATTGTATTTAGCATATAGGTTTAGACAAGTGTATATTGTATAAGCTTTACTCAAAGTAACCATCATTAGGAATAAGTATTAATAAGAAAGGACAAATCATATTGTATATGTCATATGGATGTGAAAGGGGTTAGTAGTAAGATTGTGAAATTACAACTAGAAGTTTATGCAACTATTCTTATGTTGTATGACAAATATAGTTTTACCACATTACATGTAGCTACCAAAAAAATGAATTGAAGTAGGCTTCTTTGCATCTTTCACAATTATAATAAGTTTTCCCGCATTGACAGAAAGTAATAACCTTGGTTTTACTACAATTCTTATAACTATGGTAAAAAAATATATATATTGCCAATAGTAAAGAAATTTATATTAAAACATTGCCATCTCTACTATAAGTGTTAAAAGCTAATGAAGATGACGTGTGAATGGTAAAGATGTTTATGTCAAAACATATTTTCCTTCAAACCTAATATTTCAATGCTTGTGCTTCAAACTTCTTAGCAAACCAAATTATTGAACATGTAGAATCAAAGCCAAGCATCCCTACTAGAGCTTTATAAGATGAATTAAAAAAATAGGCATTTCAAGGATGAAAGTTGTCAGATCCAAAATCAAGCAGTTAAAGTTACTAATGGCAGATCATAAACAATGTTTCCTACTTAGGGAGTATATATTAGACCTTTAGTTAACCAACACATGGACCATTGTAAAGTTAGAAGTCGAGAATAAATAAATATAAATGTTGTTACCAGGTAGTTCAAAAGGATCTATCTGTTTTTTGTTGCATTGAGTAAGGGGTACAAAGTTGGAACCATAGACCTTTTAGGACTAGATGGTGCATTCATGAAGGGGTTGTACCCTAATCGGATCTTGAAAAATTTTAGGTTTGATTATGAAATCTACATAGTGGCTTATATAGTAGTAAATCTGAAACATCAAATGCCTAGACTTAGTTCGTGGGGTGTTTAGGTGAATATTTTAACTTGCATAGAAACTCTAACTTCACTTTCATAAGTGATAAGAAATGGTAATATAATAATCTTTTGGTCGTATATATATAGTAATTGAAATATGTTTTCTTTTTGAAGTAGGGTGTGATACCAATAATCAACAAAATTTTCCCTTTATGAAGAACATAGGTTTTACTTATAATACCTGTTTTTCGTAACATGTATTATTTCAAGAGATATGGATTTTATGAGATGAGTAGGTATTTTCTATTAGAAAAATACAATTGAGGAGATTTGTAGATATTCAGAATATGATTGTGTGGATATAAAGATTGTCGAAAAGGGAGTTTGTATGAGAAAGTTATGGTCGTTTGAAGTCGAGATGAAAGTACGTTGTTAATTCGAGAAACTCAACGAAAGTAAAAGGAAAACATTCAACTCTTGAGTCGCCACGACGCGATAGTGAGTGAGTCATCGGGGCACATGTCGAACGTTGAAGGACACGTGGCAGAAGGAGGTGATAAGTGGCGAAACCGGAAAATACGTTGTCCCTACGGCACGGCACACATATTGTCGTGGCACGGTGCGTCTGGTGTGTGTGTGTGTACATGTGTGTGTGTATTTTGTGTCATTTGAGAGATTTATTGCATGCGTGATCGGAGATGTTGCTCGGGAAGTGTTCTCAGGAGATTATAACGGAGAAGATATACCGTTTTATGGGAAATACGAGGTTGAGTTGCGGAATTCCTAGAGGTATCTTTTATCCTGTTATTGTATGATTCCATTATGTGATAATTACTGAGATTTGTTAGATCTGAGTATAATTTATGGGAATTCGTGATATGATGTTGTTACGAACTTGTTGGTAAGATTAGTGAGTAAATCTTACGATTAAATATTGAGTTTAAATGGTGAGAGGTATAAACCCTATTATTCGAGAATTACTCGTTATAAGAGATTTAGCTGACGGCTTACGGGTTAAGCCTGTTATGATTATATTATGAGATTTAATTAAGTTTGGTGACAAGAGGTTATAGAGTTACCTAGTAGTGAGTTGTGACAGGTTCTGAGGAACTTGTTAATTTTTGAATAAGGATAGGTAGCAATGGATTGAAATCGAAGTTACAATTAGTCTGCTAACTATATAGGTGAGTAACTCTACTCTAACATTCGTTGTTATGATATGTGTGTTACACAATATGTGAATTGTATTTTGATCTAAATAATTGTTCATGATTAAGAGATTGATCATTATTGAGGGATAGATCATGATTGAGATATTCATCATTATTAAGATATATATCATGATTAATAGATAGATCATTATTGAGAAATAGATCATGATTGAGAGATTGAATATTACTTAGAGATAGATCTTGATTGTGAGATTGATCATTACTGAGAGACATATATTTATTGGGAAAGAGAGATCATGACTGATATACTGATTATTGCTATGAGCCAAATTATTATTGAGAACTAGACCATTGTTGCAAGATAGATCATTACAGAGAAATAGATCATTACTGAGAGACATGTCATATTGAGAGAAAGAGTGAGTGATTATTATTGAGAGATATGATGTTAATGATAAATTTATTAATACTAAGAAAAATTATTAATATTAGATCTTATAAGAGGATATGAGAACATCACTAATTGGTGTAAATTATTGGTTACACGTCAATGATGATGAGTTACTTTGTATATACATGTGATAAATGTGAATTATATTGTTGTCGCTGTTATTCACTAAATCGTGAGGCTTACATTGTTGTGATGATTATTTTGCAAGTAGATCGTTGTGGCGTCCGGCTTAGATCTTGTACTTGAGTTCGGTACGATCCCTAGTGATAACTTCTTCTATTCCAGAGTGCCAATATACACTAAATTATTTGAAACTTTTTAAATGAGAATGTATTTTTAAATGAGAATGTATTTTTGAAACTTTTCAAACCAAAATTTTCATTTTTAAAACACATAAAACTCATATATTATATTTCATAAAACCACAAGAGTCTCAAATGTCAAAATAAATCCACAAATAAAAGTCAAATCCCAGAATCCTCAAAAAAGTATCGAACAGGTGTGTACAATCATGTCAGCGCCTTCCCGAGGTCCTGAGAATTACCTGAAACACATATCACACAACACGGTAAGCACAAAGCTTAGTGAGTTCCCCAACATACCACATAAAAAAACATAATAAGCCTCTCATGGCTATAACTCAGCATGGACCCTCTGATCTCATGTGTCTCGGTGTGGACCTTCCGGTCATGTGTCTTAGTGAGGACCCTCCGGTCTCACAGCTCGGTTTGGACCCTCCGGGCTTGTCTCAGTGGAAACCCTATGGTCCCACAACTTGGTTTGGACCCTCCAGTCCTATCTCAGTAAAACATAGAATATAGCATATATATCACACAGACAAAATGCATAATGTGACATAACTCAATTAAGCACAAAAGACCCTCTGGTCACACATAGATACCACCTATTGTAAGTATAGTGAGAAGACTCACCTCGTAAGTAAGCAAAGAAAACTGGATACCCCTCAAACAACCTAATCTACGCCTACACGTAATAAGCATCTTTAATTAACTCATAAAGATCACAATGTCATATAACTCTCGCTAAACTCTTTCTAACTCTTGAGATGGGTAAAAGACCATTTTACCCCTCCATGGCCCCCATAAGCCTTGTCTTGACCAAACCCTAAAGTCAACAGAAGTCAACACTCGAGTCAACTACCCATGTTGACCCAACTCGCCGAGTGCACCTATGTAACTCGCCGAGTCCCCGCTTCTCCTTAGAATGTCATGAAAACCCAACTTAACTCGTCGAGTTGTCTCATCAACTCACCGAGTCACCCTTTTCCAGACTCATTGGGGAAAACCCTAGCCGACTCGTCGAGTCAAATCGTTGACTCGGCGAGTCCCTTCAGTCTGAATTCTCATTCAGATGTTTTAAGTCAAATATACTACTCCACACCCTAGATCTAGGCTCACAAGGCTCGAATGTCACGTAAAGATTCGATCTTTACGTTCATGCATGGCATATTTTGCTCCAAATGCCAATACAACTCTAACAAGGGTGTTAATGCACAATAACTCTTATATGGCTTAAGAAAGTTAGGACCTTTAGACTCTATACACTTCACAAGGTCCAGATCTGAAGTCTAGACCTCTTGATAGACTCAATACACTCAATGTCCCAATAAAAGGTGGTAAAAGACCTAACCTCCATAATCATGAGATCTAACCAATAAGATGAGAAAGGTGTAGGCTTTTACCTTCCAGATAAGCTATGGTCGATATAGCACTAGATCCAACAATTTCTCCTCGTTCCTTGCTGGATAATCTCCTCTTCTCATCAAAAGATGCACTAGAATACTCAAAGATTAGCTTTATAACTCTCTTAGCTCACTACAAACGTTTAGGGTTTCACACAAGGGAGTTGGGCAGCTGGTGAGGCGGAAATGAGGACATAAGTTCTCATAAATAGGCCCCAAGCCCAGAGATTTAGGGTTTCACCTCACAGCGCCAACTCGACGAGTCATCTCTCTGACTCGTCAAGTCGATCATTGAACCCACGTGACCAAATCGGACTCTATTCGACGAGTTAAGCTCACAACTCGTCGATTCACTCATGAAGTCCCAATAATAAATAATAAATAAATAATAAAGGACAATCTCTCGAGATGCGCCCCTCCTCACCACACATATAGCAAACTTTCTTGGTAAGGGTGCATTCATTGGCATAATGCCCTGGCTTTCCACATTTGAAGCATGTGGTTTCCCCACCACATTTCCCAGGATGCTTCTTCTTGCATTTGTCGCACCATTTCGCTTCGCCACCTCCACCTCCTCTCGAACTAGACTTCGAGAATTTACCCTTTTTGTTGGACCCTGAGGGTCCGTCAAATTTCCTCTTCTCACCAACCTCTGACCTCTCCAGACCTTTCTCCCTGATCTGGGTCTCAACATTTCTAGCAGCCCAGATGGAGGCTTTCAATGTGCTTGCTTGCTTAACCATTGGACCATAGTCCGCTGGTAGTCCGAGGTCAAACTTGTTGACCTTAGAGAGTTTTGTTGGTACTAGGTATGGGATAAGCTTCATCTTTTCTGTGAAACTTGCAGCGTATTCAGTAACGCTCAATTTTCCCTCCATCAAATTCTGAAACTCATTATTGATTTCCAGAAGGTCCTGCTCGGAGCAGTATTGCAATTTGAGTTGCACCACAAAGTCTTCCCAAGACATTTTGCTTGTTTCTGTTGGGTTTTGAGCATTCTAACACTCCTAAGTGTACATGCAACCCTAAATACCTTGGATCTATGTTTTCTCTATTATACATGCAAATAAGAACATCCAAGGTATAATCCTAATCTAGCATACAAAACAATGACTATAGCAAGATAGAATACATACCTCTTTGGTGTAGAATGTCTTCATGAAGCTTGAGTGCCTAGTGCCCCAAGTGTGACACCTCAAATGGAATCACAATCATCAAAACACTTAGAATAACTTGAGAGAATTCTACAACTCATGAAATCGGCTAGCCCTTTTACTTCACACTCTAGTTGCCGATTTTGGTCAAGAATAAGATGCTTATATAGCAAGGGTTACACCATGTAAACCCTAATTGACATGGCCTTTCATTTCCATGATCCATGGGTACAAATACACCATGGAGCATCCATGGACCATCCTATGGGTTTTAGCCCAACTTGATTATCCATGGAGCATTAGCCCACTATACAAGTATGGATGATTTACACAATCAACCCATATATTTAATTAGTCTTTTTTTTATCACTTAATTAATCCTAGATTAATTCTTGATCAATACTAATTAAATAATCTTATTATTCTTATTATTAATATACTAGAACTTATAATATATTAATAACCATAAGTGTCTTATTTCTCTCATTATAGTCTATCCAAGTGCATGATGGTATGCAACCCAAATGGACCATGCCGGGTCGGGTCAAGTCTTACCAATTATAGTTATGGACTTAGACATTAATCCAACAGTCTCCCACTTGGATAAGTCTAAAACTATTATTGCGTATGACTTCAGGAACCAACTGGCAATCGTAGCTCTCAAAAGCTTCTGACGAACTCTGACCTTGTAGATGAACTTGTCCATTAGATAAGGGATCATATATTCCTCCATTCTAGATATCATATGGACTGAGACATGGATTATAATCATTCTCTATGTCCATTTGTTGTTTCCCGATTTGCGATTTATGACGACTGACTAATTGAACAAATCAAATCAGTCCTGGCCCGACCGAGCACTTCCATTTTTCATCATCAAATCATCGAGGGGCCCACAGATATCGCTTTTATCCCGAAGGTAAAAGGAACGGATAAACTTCGACTCATATGGCTTGTTCTACTACTTGTTGAATCATACACAAAGGCACGTTTTATAGCACCGAGTTACCAAATGCGGTTTCGTGCAATCAATGTACTATCATCTCATAGTAACAACTCATATCTCTAGGTTTGAAGAATATAAGATATTATCGTCTCATGATCACTCGTGATAAAATCCATGAAGTGATTCCAATGAGCGCGGGTTGAATCCAATACTCAGAACTTATGAGCACTCATGATTGTTGTAGCCTTGTCCAACACCTTAGACCTCTACAACCCATCATGACAGTCTTAATTCATATCTACTTCCAACATATGACCGACTGTGGATGGTTTGTATAACTTAGTCATTTCGGAAGAATGACCCAGTTTATTCGGGAAGTCAAAACATGCAAAATGAAACACAATAATAATTGAATCCAATATGGTATCAACTCTTTGAACACCTTTTATTTATCACCATATGATTACACATTATTCATTGTATACTGTTTCAGCTATCAACTTTATTCTTGAATTTAAAACAATAGTTGTCCCATGCTCCAAGCATGTACACTATGTTTTCTAAACACTAGTCATGCCACACACCAAGTATGCATATTATGTTTGTCTATGATCTTTACTTTGTGAACTAGATCAATTGAACATAACTTCAATGATTCTCTTTTCACACTCCCAAATCCTTATCACAAATGCAAGAATTCCAAATTCATGCCATTTACTGTAATCTGTTAGATTCTAAACTTATATGCATTGATCCTCTTGTAACGATTATGCACAAAGTCATAAAGACTTGACAACAAACATTACAGAGCATTCCAAAGGAGATCAACTCCTTGGAAACATCCTTCTTGCATTAAGTTTCCTAATCTTAAACAGATTGAAAATTCTAACTTTGAAACATTTCCAGATTCCATTTTTGACTATCTCTTCTGAACAAGAGTTGCCTCCTTACAGACTATGTCAATATGGTCCTTCCAGAATTATCACTATACTTCCAACTGTCCTTGAGCAACCAATCTTTGGTAAACCTTAGATTGTCCTCGACAATTGTTTAATCCTTTTAGTCATATCCAGTTCTAAACCTTTTCCCTTCTTAATGCCCTAGGCATTTGGAAAATTTTTAGAAATGATGAATATAGCACATGTAATCGATCCTATATCCGAAGCATATGGGACACGATTCATGATGTCTCACATAAAGACTAAACCAGTCTTTTGCTATAACATTTCCATTTCAATTTGCCAGGTTCTCATAATTCAGATTATGAAAAGGGATGTCGTAATCATAATCGAATTTTAGAACGCAAATAATGGACCCGTATACAGAATTTCCTTATGTTGAGCCATTCCAACATGAAATTCATATATATCCTTGACTAAATGATTAAAACCTCACGATCTGATCTTATAGATTTGAGATGAAGTATAATTTCCTCTCCCTTAATTATAGCAAAACAACTCTTTCCCAATTGAAACTTTTGTTTTCTATAACTAACATTGCTAACTTGCAATACTTATCATAATTATCATGCTCCCACTAACATGATGATTATTAGCATAACACTTATGCTCCCACTAGCTCTGACATGTATTCAGAAATCAGCTGACTTTCTTCCAAAGTTCAGATTTCTGATAATGGATTGTTTTGATAAAACTTTATCAAAAATCATACACCTTCCCTTAGATAGCACACTTGTGTGTCTAAACAGTTATGAAGAGGTATGCCGTAATCATAATGGTTAGACCTTTTTGCCACTTCTCACAAGTCCATATTAGTGTGCCGGTTAACCACACGCGCTCCACTAACGACTTTGAGAATGCAAATATCACAATTGCTATCTAGATAAAATCTACTTAGTGAAAGTGTTTCCTCACCATCATTTTCATGAATCAGAGAGAAACCTTATGACACTTAGATTTGCTGGTGTACGTGTTCTTATCCATGTGAATTGTCAAAACCATAATCACAAGACAAAGATAATGACAAATCCAAACTCATATGGCCCGAACTCAATCTTAACTTCTTGCCACCTGGCACCTCAAGGGCCTGCCATTGCTTCCAAGTTGTTGTGCAACCAATTGAGAACTCTAAGAACTCATATGCAAAGCCAACTTTACTGGAATGGGCACAGAATATGTCAACACGATAGGTTATGAACCTCAAGTTGTGTGCTAGTGAAGAACTTCCGGTTTTATTCTTGATTAGTTCTTGAGACTTTCAAGACCTTTAAGACTCCCACTGTCCTCTTGATCTATAAGACTCCCTTGTCAAACATCCAAGAGATAGTGCGGATTCTGATCAAGACAAACACTTCACACAATTGGCCTAAGTTGGTCTTTGTTTTATCCAAAACATCACAACTTACCAATTTCAAATGTACAAGAGTAGAAAACTTTTACTCTTACATTTGACAAGTGTTTTAAACCTTCTTTAAGACATGTCACTCAAGTTACAATCTTGGAGTATGACTCTAAGACTTGTATTGGAACGAAGTATGACTCATCTTCTTGATTTAACCATTTCAACAATTCAAGTTCCTTCTTCTTAGTCATAAGAATGCACAAAGACTCCCTTAGAGAACTAATTTTGATATGGTTTCTTAATCATTAAGATGATCACAAAATTGATACTAAAGTACTCTCCCATCTTTTCAGATTTGAGAAACTTTTATCCTTCTTCCTAATTTGATTCTTCTTATTCGCTCTGCCATACATTGGAACCTTTTCCAATGTCTCAGAGTTACACTTAAGCTTGTAAGTATAATCATATTTACTGAGCTTTAGTAAATTATGACGAATAGTTTTATCAATCTTTTGTGGTGGACTTAATGAGTGCACAAGAATGTGTACTCGATCCCTTAGTCCTTTACTTGACTCACACATCCATGTGAACGAGTAATTAGTCTTAATTTTTCCAAAACTTGAAAGTTCTCATTCATCATGCTATATAACTTGCACGATTCCAAGTTTCGGTCCAATTGAAACTTGGGTGTTGAGAATCTTTCCTTATTTGGTAATCTAGACATTACCACAAATGAAAGAATCAATTTCATATTTCCACTCTTGCTCTTAATGGAATCATATAAGCAACAATTTTTCCTTAAATGCCATTGTAAGGATATTTTAAAATAAATAAAAACAAAAATTTTTCTCTTATTTTAAAACTTTGCGGAAAAACTTATCCTTACAATCCATATGAAAACTTGTTGTTATCTATTCCTTAAGCAATATCTCATAACTCCTAAGTAGCTCAAGAATCCGATCTTCAAGCTACGCGATAGAAATCCATCTATGCGATCAGATTCAGCATATTCTTTCTTTAAGTTTCTTCACTTTTCTTTGATTCTTAAAACATCACCATGTGACCCAGTCACATCATGTATCAAGAATCTCAGAATAGAAACTTAACAGAGTTAGATAATGGACTTTACCTGAAGTAGAGTCAAACTTATTGACTTTAACATCCTTAGGTAAATTTGGCAGCTTCGTGACCAATGCCCCTTCCTTTGGCAATATAAACATATGGACCCTTTGATAATGGTACACGGGACTATCACAGACTTAGCTTTTCTCTTTACCATTTGGTCAACCGAGTTGACTATGGCCGATCCTTTTCCATTGGGAAGAGAATGCTTTCCGGGATTTCCTGTGTCACTATTGTCAATGTCCATCAAGTTTTAAGGAAGTTGATCTTAACAAATAGATAAGATCATTAAGGATCCTGTCATAGTCTATTTCATAGGTGTCCCAAAGGAACTCACTATGTGACTTAGAAAGTGATTGAACCACCGACTTTCTCAAGACTTTGACACCCAACTCTCCCGGCTTGTCAATATGTGACTACATCTCCAAGATGTGACCACACCTAGACCTTGCCTTGCCAATAGGGCTTGAGTGACCTTAAACTTTTTGAAGAACTTGTGGGTTGGGGAGAATAATTGGAGGAGGAGAAAGAAGTATGATATCCATGGGACATCATCTTCATTAGGAAAGCTTGTTTCAAGAGATTTGGGAAGATCATAGGTGTCTACACCAGACATCTTTTGGGAGATATTCAAGATAGTTGATTTAAAGTCCTTAATATAACACCCAATATGAAATATTAAGGCTAGGACCCAACAAACTATTTTATAACTTAGAAGAGGTATGCCGTAATCCAAGCTATAAAATATTTGAAGGTAGGTGAATGATGATTCACCAATTTCCACCAAGATAAACGAAATGTATTATTAGGTTTTAATTGGTTTTGAAACTCCTAGATCTTTGAGATTCATTGAACTATTCAAAGGCATGTTTCAATCTCGAGTGTGCCCTTCAGGTTTTGTGACTGGGATGCCGAGGATCACAAAACAAGGTGTGAAGTAACCATGCAAATTACTTGGTACCCTTAAGTGTTTACCCCTCAATCGATGTGTCGGTTAACCACACACGCTCCATCGATACTATGATAAATATTAAGTCACCCTTTACCTACCTTGTTAAGTCCAAGTTAGTGTGCCGGTTAACCACACACGCTCCACTAACGACTTAGACAAAGTGCAAAGTGTAATTTCATGGATTAGCACCTTATTCACATTTTTCCTAAGTAACTAAGATTGGGTATTATTAAGAGTTTAGTTACTTAGTATTATCATTAATACTTTTAATGAAGGGAGAATTCTAGTCCTGTCAAACCCGTTCGGCTAACGACCCTCCACCGGTCAAGCAAGCGGTGGGTGAGAGTGGACACCCATTAAGTTGCCATTTTATAGGCAACAACCTTATACCCACCTTATAGACCGGCTTCGTGAATGAGGCGTACTAGCGGTAAGACTGACTTTACTCTTATACATATATATATTATTAACTTATAATATTATAAAGTATAAGGGTTGAATTTTAACTTTTAAAATTCTAAGGGCTAACTTGGAATTAAAGTATTCATAAGAGAAAACTTTTCAAATTCCAAAACTTGAGGGCAAGTTTTGAAACTATTCAAAACTAATTAATTCCATAACTTATGTGTTTAAAGTAGTTTTAATCCAAAAACTCTTCAAGTTCCATAACTTGAGGACAAGTTATGGAAGACTTTAAACTAATAAAAGAACTAACTTTTCTTTATTTTATAACTTATGGATTTAATTATGGTTACATATTTTTCTTTTAATGAAGTGACTCTTGAACTTCCATAACTTGAGGACAAGTTATGGAGTCATAAAAAATATTCAATGACACAAGACTCTTCATTTTGTAACCATTGCCAACTATTATGAGTTTTATGAGTCTTTAATGTGACTCTTCATGTAACTTGAGGACAAGTTACACAAACACATTTTATACTCAACTCTTAGATTAAAATGGATTGAAAACAACTATTTCACTCAACATTTCTATTAATCTAAGCAACTCATAAGAACAAGATAATTCAAATCAAACTTTTTCATGTAATTAGTCTAAACCTTAAACTAATACAAAACATGAATCTATTGACAATTATCTTTGAAAATGGATTAGCATGAACATTACCACATCAAAAACAAGTTTATAAGTTCAAAAACAACTTAGGGTAATGTTCCTAGTCCATTTCTAGCCAAAAAACTCGAAAATATGCTGTCTGGGGGTCCAACTCGTCGAGTGCATGAACCAACTCGGCGAGTTGGATCGATTTCAACACTTTTTAGGCATGGACTCGCCGAGTCTCCTGATGGACTCGCCGAGTCTGATGATCAGACAGCACCAAATTCGTTTTTTCAGCTTCTATTGCAGGTATAACAAGAAAACAAACCTGGCTCTGATACCACTGTTGGGTTTTGAGCATTCTAACACTCCTAAGTGTACATGCAACCCTAAATACCTTGGATCTATGTTTTCTCTATTATACATGCAAATAAGAACATCCAAGGTATAATCCTAATCTAGCATACAAAACAATGACTATAGCAAGATAGAATACATACCTCTTTGGTGTAGAATGTCTTCATGATGCTTGAGTGCCTAGTGCCCCAAGTGTGACACCTCAAATGGAATCACAATCATCAAAACACTTAGAATAACTTGAGAGAATTCTACAACTCATGAAATCGGCTAGCCCTTTTACTTCACACTCTAGTTGCCGATTTTGGTCAAGAATAAGATGCTTATATAGCTAGGGTTACACCATGTAAACCCTAATTGACATGGCCTTTCATTTCCATGATCCATGGGTACAAATACACCATGGAGCATCCATGGACCATCCTATGGGTTTTAGCCCAACTTGATTATCCATGGAGCATTAGCCCACTATACAAGTATGGATGATTTACACAATCAACCCATATATTTAGTTAGTCGTTTTTTTTTATCACTTAATTAATCCTAGATTAATTCTTGATCAATACTAATTAAATAATCTTATTATTCTTATTATTAATATACTAGAACTTATAATATATTAATAACCATAAGTGTCTTATTTCTCTCATTATAGTCTATCCAAGTGCATGATGGTATGCAACCCAAATGGACCATGCCGGGTCGGGTCAAGTCTTACCAATTATAGTTATGGACTTAGACATTAATCCAACAGTTTCTCCCTTAGGCATCGAGTCAGCTAACAACTTCCACCAACTCAACACGCCAGATTTTAACAGCGGGATCACAAGAGTGGTCTTCTGTCTGTTGTTGCATTCGTAACTTTCAAACATTGTCTCCATTTCGGAGATCCAGTTCATAACTTCTACCGGCGTCGGGCTTCCGGATAGACATGTTGGCTTGGATTCCATGAAATCCTTATACTTGCACCCACACCCATCATTTCCTCCATCCTGGTTGTTGTGTTTAACCACCGGTGGGTTGGCTTGACCAATAATCCCACTAAAGTTTCCTCCTTCTGACTACCCTTCACTTAATTCGGGCTATATAATCGGCATCGAAGGTTCTTCACGATTCTGTTGCAGCAGACGTCTAGTTTCTTCATTCTGACAATCCAACATTGTCTGAATCATCAATTGTACACCAGCCATTGTCATTGGATCAGGTGCAGCAGCTACAACATGTATTTGCTCAATCACTGGTGGTTGATTCCTGTTTTCATCTGCGTTTCCAACGCCACTTCTGGTTTTTACCATATTTGATCTACACACCGAATAAGGTGAAATTAGATCCTCATCCATTATAGATAATTAAATCATCCTTATCACTCAGAAACGTTTACATGCTAGTTCTAATATCGTAATCATACGCTTAGAATCCTAAACACATAAGATTTCTAGATCCGGTTGGCAACAAACCATAGATCCGAACAAATAATATCATATATGGCAACATATTTAGCACATAAAAGAATTTTAGGCAACTTTCCTAAAATAAACTAGTGCTCGTGTCTAAAATGTAACAGACACTTATCTCACAGTCTTCACTTATCATTCTAAGTTTAACTCTAGAAATCCTACAAATTCCTAGTTTGCTTAAACTAATGCTCTGATACCAACTGTGACATCCCCAAAATCATGGCCAGAAAAGACCGTTTTAATTTATGCTTTTAAAATAATTTCAAAGTAAATCCATTGATTTAAAATAGTTGCGGAATTTGTTCCCAAAAATAAAATATGATAAAATAATATTTACCAAAGCATTTCATAAAGGAATGCATTTTCATTAGATATAAAAACTCGGGATGTCATGTTCCGATACAGACCAAAAAGCATAAACGACAAATTACAAGCCATACAACAGTTATATACAACTACAGGCTTATAAACAAAATAACTTGATGATTCATCCATCTTATGCCCTCGCGCCACTTCCTGTAATACAAATAAAACTGAGTGGGTCGGGCTTGGGAGCCTGGTGAGCATATAGGGTTTTCAACCCACAATAAATAATTATATTTATTTTCACCAACCAAAATAACTCGATTACCCATTCCCGTTATCCTCACTTTACGTCCCTAAAACAATATTTATCTCAAGGGACCTAATCTAGGATTTTTCATCGAGACGGACATTACTGCAAGAGGTTTCCTCAACAATAGATGTCCTAAAGGCAACCATGAGGGGGATAGAATACAGCAAATGAACACCCAAATTCACCAACACCTACAGGTTATGAGCCTGCCAGCATTCCACAAGACAGTCTAGAAAGAGTCTGTGGTCGTCATCCATATTCTACTTAATGACTAGATCACAATCACATCGAGGCCGCTCATCAGTTTATCACACATCAACTATCTACCCAAGTTCTACCCAACATTTTTGTAGATAACAACATGCATATGCATTCATATGCAACTTAAAAACTGATAAGATACTCATTCAATACTCATCCCAAATAAACATGTAACATATATATATATATATATATATATATATATATATATATATATATATGTGTGTGTGTGTGTGTATATATTTACACACACGTAACATGTATTCTAAAGTAGATACTTCATATCTATGTTTTAGAAGAAAGGGAATATACACTCACTTGATCAGAAGATGATCAGACAGCACTACGGCTTTAAAAGTTGTATTCTTCGGTAAATGTGGAAGATCTTCACACACCAGGCTTCTTGTAGGCAGATCTTCGGCTCGGAAACTTTACTTCTTGAGATCCTCGGGGCTTCGGGACTTGCTTCGGGTCTCGGGATGATATCGGGGCTTCGTGGGTATAAAATAGGGCTTAGAGAGGGTATCGCGAGTGGGAGAGTGAGGGAAGAGCAACCAAAATCGGCTGACCCTTGATTTCTATTTATAGGGTGGAATTTTTGCACTCACGTTGTGAGTTTCTAATGCTCACGTCGTGACCTCAGTAGGTCACTGCATGCGTCACTCTTCCACTTGCTCTAGAAGGCGTTGGGTTTGTACTCACGTCGTGACCACTGTGCTCACGTCGTGAGTTCTGACACAGCCTCGATTTTTGTGTTCTGAACTTCAGAAATTCATATCTTTGGCATACGAGCTCCATTTTTGACGTTCTTTATATGCACGTGTAGGTGAGATTATGCTCTACAACTCTCGTTTAGACTCTGTCGGCTAATTTTGATTTTATTCTTATTATAGTATTTTTAGTAGGCCGGGACAGGAAAACTCCGTTAGAAATCCATAACTTCTTCGTCTGACGTCCGTTTTCGTCTGTCTATCTTCCGTTGGACTACTATCGATGAGATCTTCAATTCTCATTTAGAAAGTTTTGGCTAAATATTGCTCAATCTCATAATCGAACTTTGGGCTGCATATTGCTAATGCTGAAACTTCGAAAAATCATAACTTCCTCATACGAAGTCAGATTTAGACGTTCTCTTTATGCACGCTCTCGGTTTAACGTATTCTACGACTTTAGTTTAGATCACTAAGGCTAGATATCGCTCTATCTTAAATTCGTATTTTACGTCATATAGTGTCGTGCCGGTTCTGTCACGAAACTTCGACAGGTCATAACTTCTTCGCTATAACTCGGATTTTGGCATTCTTTATATATTCGGAAACCTTGGCACGACCACTACCACATCCTTCATAGATATCGGGTTTATCTAATATTTCATTTTGACGCTTATTTTTATCGTTAAATCATTTAAGTCACACAATTAAGCAATTAAGCATAAAACGCATAATACTCAAATAATACATTCTTATTATTTCAAAATGGGTTACAAAGGTTAACCTAGACTATTACATCATCATTAATGCCTGGCCCAGGAACACGGGCGTTACAGGATGGATCGAAATCCTCGATCTATGCGCCTCCTCCATCAATATACGCCGAGCCCCACCTGTATATGGCACCCAAATCTGACCGTGAAAAGTCATAACTCCCCGACTATCTGACTGAAACTCGGAAACCTAACCAACCACACGCTCTCTCTTGCGGTTCTCCGGTCTTATAGCCTCTACCTGAGCCTCTCAGATGGTATCTAAGACTGGAGTCATCACCGTCATCCTTATACACACATCTCGGATCGGAGCGCTCTCGACTCTTCGACTCAAGGCATTGGCTACCACATTAGCCTTGCCTGGGTGATATAAGATCTCATGGTCGTAGTCCTTCACTACATCCAACCATCTCCTCTGCCTCATATTCAGGTTGGGCTGATCCATAAGGTTCTCCAGGCTCTTATGGTCCATGTATATGGTACACCGGACATCATAAAGATACTGGCGCCAAATCTTAAGGGCGAACACCACCGCCCCCAACTCCAAATCATGGGTGGGATACCTTGTCTCATGAGGCTTTAGCTGCCTCGACGCATATGCTATCACGTGACCCCTCTGCATCAACACTGCACCCATCCCTAAAATAGACGCATCATAATAGACTACGAAGTCCTCCACTCCCTCCGGAAGGGCTAACACCGGAGCTTCGCACAACCTCTGGCGAAGAGTCTCGAATGATGCATGCTGCTCAGGCCCCCCAAACAAAAGTAACGCCCTTCCAGGTCAATCTGGTGAGAGGAACCGCACTCTTGGAGAAATCCTTGATATATCTCTTATAGTAGCCGGCCAATCCCAGAAAACTCTTGATCTCGGATGGGGATCTCGGCACCTCCCATCACATAACTGCCTCAATCTTGGCCGGATCGACCAATATCCCATTCTGATTAACAAAGTGTCCTAGGAATTGGACCTTTTGTAACCAGAAATCACACTTGGAGAATTTGGCATAAAGCCTCTACGACATCAAAACCCCAAGAACCTCTCGCAGATGCTCCCCATGCTGCTCTCTGGACCTCGAATACACCAAGATGTCATCAATGAACACGATCATCAACCGATCCAACATACGCCTGCACACCCGGTTCATGAGATCCATGAACACTGTCGGTGCATTGGTGAGCCCAAAAGGCATCACCACAAACTCGTAATGCCCATAACGAGTTCTAAAGGTCGTCTTCGGAATATCTTCCTCGCACACTCTCATCTAGTGATATCCAGATCTCAAATCCATCTTGGAAAAGCAAGATGCCCCCTGCAATTGATCGAATAAATTGTCGATCCTCGGAAGTGGATAACGGTTCTTGACCGTCTGTTTGTTCAACTCCCAGTAATCTATACACATCTGGTGTGAACCATCCTTCTTCTTGACAAAAAGGATCGGTGCTCCCCATGGCGAGCTACTCAGTCTGATAAAACCCTTCCCCAGCAGCTCCTGAAGCTAAGAGGATAACTCCTGCATCTCAGGCGGCGCAAGGCGATAAGGTGCCTTGGCGATAGGCACCGCTCCCAAAAATAAATCAATCTGAAACTCCACCTGCCTCTCAGGTGGTACTCTCGGCAACTCCTCGAGAAACACGTCTCGGAATTCGCACACTATAGGAACCTCGGAGATAGAACTTGGTCTCTCTGTAGCAACCTGTGTATCCACCACATATGCCAAAAAGCCCATACAGCTCTGCTATATACTCTGTCTCACTCTGGCAACAGAGCAAAAAGCTGATCCAAAACTGGTACCCTAGCCTTACACAGTAAACACTCCCCCACTAGGGTCTCGTATGGTCACCATCAGTCGCTCACAATCGATAATAGCCCCAAATCGACTCAACCAGTCCATGCCCACAATGACACAAACGTCAACCATCGCTATCGGCACCATATCTATTGGAAACTCCACACCAAAAATCTCCAAAACACATCCCCGGAAAACCTCGATCGCATAAACCACATGCTCGTCGGCTATAGAAACTCTCAGAGGTCAACTCAATGCCTCTCGCTCGACACTAATGTGACGACTAAAAGCTATGGACATGAAGGATCGACTCGCACCCGAGTCAAATAACACCAAAGCACGTACAGAACTCACAAGAAAAGTACCTATATATAACACAATATAATCATGCATAAATCTCAAAATAACAGGAAAAGAGGGAAATGCGTACCAGCTACAACATCAGGTGACGCGCGGACCTCCTCCGATGTCAGCTGAAAATCTCTCCTGCGAGCCCTCGGTGTCTCGGACTTTACTAGCCGACTATCTGTAGCACGAATAGCAGCAAGAGCAGAACCCTAGGCTGATCCCTGAATAAGCTGAGGGCACTCGACCTTCTGATGGCATGTCAAGTTGCAATGGAAGCAAACAGAAAATCCCTTGGGGCAGTCCCTCTCCATATTCCCCTCCTTACCGCATTTGTAGAAAATCCCAGGCCGGCAAGATCCCTCGTGGACCTTGCCGCACTTGCTACAAGTGCAACCCTTCTAGCCTCCAGTCCTCGAATCAGTAGGCTTAGCCCACTTAGTTTTCGGTTGCGGCTGTGTCGGTCTCCTATCTATCCCCTGCTACTATGCCTCCTCTCTGGACTGAATCTCCAACTCAATCTCCCTCCTCCTGGCATTGGTCTACAACTCAGCCAATGTCTGATAAGACGAGTTCTCCACGAACTCCCAAATCTCTCTCCTCAAGATGCTCAAATACCGACTCACACGCGCTTGCTCAGTGGATACGTGCTTAGGGCAAAACAACGCCCTCTCATGGAACATCCTCGTAATCTCAGTCACCAACTATGTCTTCTGCTTGAGAGACAGAAACTCTTGTACCAAACTCTCCCTATCCACCTGGGGAACATACTCATCTCGAAACAACTTGGTGGGCCTCTCACAAGTCGCTGCAGCATGATCTTCTGGGGTAAAATCAGTCGTCACAAACTTCCACCAGTCCTTTGCTCCCAAGCGAAGCTGGTTCGGGGAGAACCGGACTCTTAGATGCTCTGGGCACGAACAAGTATAAAATCATCCCTCAATGTCATCGATCCATCTCATGTCAGCAATCGGATCCTGTTTCCCATCAAAATTTGGTGGCTTCGTGTTGCTGAACTCCCGAAACAACAACGAGTCACCTCCCTATGGCATGGCAGCAGCAATAGCCGTTGTGGCTGCAGCAGCAACAACCTCAATAACAACAGCGTATCGCTTGTCAAATGTCTCAATCAGAGTGGTCTTAATAGACCCAAACATCTCCAGTATCGCCTCTCGAATCGTTGTGGCCACCTCCTCATGGATGATCCTGCGGATCTCCTTATCACTGGTTCCACTGCTCTCGGGGTTGTGGCGCGTCCCCACCATGATGTCTCTGAAACACAACACAAAAAATTATCAGAGACTCGCTCGAGCGTACTTACACTCGATTCCCACCCCTACATGCTCCTCAACACCCTAAGGATTCTTACTTGGATTGCATACAGATCTGGTGCTTTCAGTAGTACGGGCCCAATACTACCTTCCACACCTAACCTATAGTCATCCCAAGTCCTCCTCCTAGGATTCTAATTCACAAGTACTCTACCTCTTACAAATATCAAACTACTCTCTCAGCAGGCTACTCGTATGCTCATCTAGGTATCTCTCCTAGATTACCCCTCAACTCAGAACTCAGCACATACTTAGGGAAAATAACAGATAACACTGATCAATAGCATCTCCTAGGCTAAGGCATCACAAATTAGGCAACTCTAGCCCTAGAATATGAAATACCTAACCTATTCTCTAGCATGCATTTCTAATATCATATAAATATCTCATCAATATCTCATAAAGTAAACAACTAAGGGTATTTTGGGAAACCACCGTTCAGGCTCTAGTTGATTGTACACACTGCTCCTTTTCGTTTTTCTCTTAGAAATTCTTACTCGGTTTTAGAAAAATCATTTCTTTTGAAAATTTTTCTCAAATCCTCAATTTGAGTTCAGACATACCTGAAGGTGCATCCGAATCCCTCAAACCAAGGCTCTGATATTAACTTGTAATACTGTAAAATTTTCAAACCAAAATTTTCATTTTTAAAACACATAAAACTCATATATTATATTTCATAAAACTACAAGTGTCTCAAATGTCAACATAAATCCACAAATAAAAGTCAAATCCCAGAATCCTCAACAAAGTCTCGAACAGGTGTGTACAATCATGCCGACGCCTTCCTGCGGTCCTGAGAAGTACCTGAAACACATATCACACAGCACGGTAAGCACAAAGCTTAGTGAGTTCCCCAAAACACCCATACACAAATAATAAGCCTCTCATTGTTGTAACTCAGCATGGACCCTCCGGTCTCAAGCGTCTCGGTGTGGACCCTCCGATCATGTGTCTTAGTGAGGACCCTCCAGTCTCACAGTTCGGTTTGAACCCTCAGGTCCTGTCTCAGTGGAAACCTTCTGGTTCCACAAATCGGTTTGGACCCTCCGGTCCTATCTCAGTAAAACACAGAATATAGCATATACATCACACAGACAAAATGCATAATGTGACGTAACTCAATTAAGCACAAAAGACCCTCTGGTCACACATAGATACCACCCATGGTAAGTATAGTGAGAAGATTCACCTCGTAAGTAAGCAAAGAAAACTAGATACCCCTCAAACAACCTAATCTTCGCCTACACGTAATAAGCATCTCTAATTAACTCATAAAGATCATAATGTCATATAACTCACGCTAAACTCTTTCTAACTCTTGAGATGGGTAAAAGACCATTTTACCCCTCCATGGCCCCCAAAAACCTTGTCTTGACCAAACCCTAAAGTCAACAGAAGTCAACACTCGAGTCAACTGCCCATGTTGACCCAACTCGCCGAGTGCACCTATATGACTCATCGAGTCCCCGCTTCTCCTCGGAATGTCGTGAAAACCCAAATTAACTTGTTGAGTTGTCTCATCAACTCGCCGAGTCACCCTTGTCCAGACTCATCGGGGAAAACCCTAGCCGACTTGTCGAGTCAGCTCGTTGACTCGGCAAGTCCCTTCAGTCTGAATTCTCATTCAGATGTTTTAAGGTAGATCTACTACTCCACACCCTAGATCTAGGCTCCCAAGGCTCGAATGTCACGTAAAGATTCGATCTTTACGTTCATCCATGGCATATTTTGCTCCAAAATGCCAATACAACTCTAACAAGGGTGTTAATGCACAATAACTCTTATATGGCTTAAGAAAGTTAGGACCTTTAGACTCTATACACTTCACAAGGTCCAGATCTGAAGTCTAGACCTCTTGATAGACTCAATACACTCAATGTCCCAATAAAAGGTGGTAAAAGCCCTAACTTCCATAATCATGAGATCTAACCAATAAGATGAGAAAGGTGTAGGCTTTTACCTTCCACAGAAGCTCTGGTCGATATAGCACTAGATCCAATAGTTTCTCCTCGTTCCTTTCTGGATAATCTCCTCTTCTCCTCAAAAGATGCACTAGAATACTCAAAGATTAGCTCTATAACTCTCTTAGCTCACTACAAACGTTTAGGGTTTCACACAGGGGAGTTGGGCAGCTGGTGAGGCAGAAATGAGGATGTAATTTCTCTTAAATAGGCCCCAACCCCGGAGATTTAGGGTTTCACCTCACAGCGCCAACTCGGCGAGTCAGCTCTCTGAATCGTCGAGTCGATCATTAAACCCACGTGACCAAATCGGACTCTACTCAACGAGTTAAGCTCACAACTCGCCGATTCACTCATGAAGTCCCAATAATAAATAATAAATAAATAATAAAGGCAATACCTGGGATTCGGGATGTTACAAAAAACCTAGGCATTACCATTTCACTTAATGCATATATTCATGATAATAGGAAGGTCCATTAGAGTGCTAAATTTTTAAAAGACCATCATTGGAAATGTGCTACAACATCCTATGTAATTCTTTTTAGAAAACTATGGATGTTCTTAATTTATATACTAAAGCATCACATGAATGGATATAAAATTTTCCACTTACTCTCTAGGCTAGGAGTCATTTCATAGGTATAAGCTCCTTATTATTAATTAGTGTAAATATAAATTATCCTAATACATATTGTAAATGGTCTTGTAATGTCGATGGGAAGGACAAGCCCATTATCACATGCTTAGATTATATAAGAGTTTATTTGATAAAAAGGACTTGTCACTGTCCAAAAGGCCATTAATAAGTTAGATGGACTAATGACAAAAACAACCACAAAGCTTTTTTATGAGATTAAGT